>NC_088855.1:37631048-37931048 GCF_963853765.1 Magallana gigas | reverse complement strand
TAAGTTTAGCAGGTATATGTTTTGTATTATGTATCAAGTTAAGGAAAATGTGTACCACCTTGTTAATTTTGAAGGAGGTGCACCATGCATCTTCTCAAAATGTCCCTTCGTTTATATATAAAAAGTCCAGTAGTGAAGCAGCTCTTAAAGAGACTTCTGATATCGGTCATTGTTTTGGTTATCCTTTTAATTGTATTATATCTATTATACAAATCTCAGTCGCAGAAGGGGTCAATTATAGCATTAGAGTTAACCTCCGGTGGAAATTGTGTTATAGTTCCTATTACCCATTTATCACTCTGTCCTTCATACTATGTCATAACCAAACCAATCATTTCTGATGTTTCAGTATCAAATTTTCCGTCTTGTAAAGTCATTACTAAATGGTCCGAGTTCTCTGTCACAGATAAACAAACAAATCCCTCACAAATTTTCTGTCAATCCGTTCTTACATTACAAGTTACACAACATTTTAAAACAACCCTTCAGAGCTTATGTAATCATTATTCACAACAAATATGCATTACACCTACAATAAATGCATTATTAATTTGGGCAATTTCTTTCACTGACTAACCAACAAAAAGATTAACTTTAAAGTTCTCCTAATTTCTTTTTGTTTGATTATTTTCTTTATTGAATTAGTTAAATGTTAAAAAAAAATTTCTTTCTTTCGAAACTAAAAACAAACAGAATCACAAAACGTTACCAGACTTATCTTCTTGGTTACTAACCAAATTTTGTTTTTCTATATTAACAAGCTTAACAGCATATTTTTTTTTTTTTTTTTTGTTTCTCTTAACTTTTCAGTTTTTTTTTCTTGTATTTAGTCAATTTTTTTTATAATGTGATGGTATTTTCATGGTTTTGTATATCATTAGAATCAACTCAGGGTTATTGTATTTCATTTTTTTTTCTTTAAAGAATCACTTAAAACATATATTTTTTTTACTCCCCTCAATACTTTGCTGATGTACATAGTTAATTGAAGGTATATAATAGTCTTTGTTTTATTTTTTTTTCTCTTGGTTATATACCAGTATAATGTTTCACCTTGCTCCTCTTAACTTTTTTTTTTGGTTTGTTTTCTTTTACTACTATGCTTGAAATTTGAGCTTTCGAGGACGAAAGTAATTGGAGCAAGGGGGAAAGTAGTCATGTTGTATATTTTATTTGATAAAATGAAATATATCAGAAAGGACAGATAGGTTACTTAACAGTCTATGTGTGTTTAATTAAATATATATGAGTTAAATTGTTTAGTGTAGAATATTAGTAGAGGAATTTTTAATCATAGTTTGTTTGATAAAGTAGAGTAGTAAATTTGTTTTATTGATCTCAATATTTTGTTCAGGTTTATGGTTTACAGCAATGTTCACATTTATTGCATTTTTCTTTTAATTCAAAATACATTACAAAATGTTGAATATAATGATTACTTTAAAAGTCGTTTTCGGCATATCCAACAGTTATAGATTTTTATTTTGTACAAAGCAATGTTGCTCAAAGTAAATACCTAAAGGTTGTCCAATTACTTATCAAAACTTATCCTGTTAGGTATGCGGAGTAACAATATCGCAAAAATGTAGTATTATGTAGTTTATTAGTCCGACGACCAAGTTAATTTACACTTGGGTGTTACGATGTTTATAATTGTTATTAAGGTTTCCTTTTATCTTTTTTACCTAGTGTCAAGATCAAGATGTGCTCAGGTGTCAGCAGATTTTTCTTTGTTAGGGGATTATCTACGTTAACTTTATTTCTTTATGGCCAGTGTCCGGAGATCAGGGTCACGTGGGTTAATATTTAATTACCAAAATTGTGTCCGAACAAAGTATCTAAATTTTGATTGGCTTAAATAGATCAGGGAAGCCCAGGTCTCCGATTGGGATAGCGTACCCTACCTTGGTCATTCTAATCGGAGACCTACAACAATAAACGTCATCTTTTAATTGTCTAAAGGCTTCCCTGTTCTAATTTCAGTGCAATCGCCCCAACCTTTTGGACTGGGCATTGCAAAACGGGTCCTCACACTGCAAGCGAGCAAAACTTTCCCCATATAACATCATAGTCAAAAATACGACACGACAATACGAAACCAAAATGTTCTAGACCCTCGGAACACCTCAGACCACTGAACCTGTTGAAAGACTTATCTTGAATCAAACCTATTCTTTTAAAGTCTTTGATTAAGTGAATTCCTTTTTGAGTGTTGAATCAAAATGGCATGGTATTTAAAAGAAAGGAGAACTGCTCCTTGGACTTCAACGTGATGTTACGATCGCGGGTTTCGGGAAGTGAGAGGCATGAATATAAAGTCACAACGAAACACGTGTTGCACATACAAACCCTGCCATTTGATTAGATACGGGAAACCTGACTTTACTAAACTGGCACCTAATATACAACAGTAATTATACCTAAGTTAATTTAATTACTCTTTTTCCGAGGAATAGGATTCAGGCTCTAGAATCGATGACTGGTTTTCTTGAACATCCATGGGGACTGTCTTTTCTTTAATCTAAAATCGAATCAGCTACACAACACCTCTGTTCATAGTTTAATTTCATTAAAAAGCTTTGTTATTTATCATCAGAAGATATCTCTATTTCTTGTTGGAGCATAAAAACTTGGGTGACAATTACAAATTACGAATGATTTTTCCTTTACATTTCACATCATGTATTTGACAATGACTAAATGTGACACAGTGTCCGCAACTGGGTGACAACTACATGTGCAATAAACTGTTGAGACTTTGTGTTAGCCAAGCAGAACTATTTCTATTTCTCATTTTCATGAATTCATTGCACAATTACTATATAATTATACTATTTAAACTTTATGGATCAATAATTAGTTCTAGCAAATTACATTATCCATTCCGGAACGTTTATACATATCAAAAAAAACCTTTTCCCTCAACAACTACAAGATGACAACTAAATTTGAAAACATCAGTCTCATTGATTGTCAATACCAGATGCCACCACTCTTGCTCTTTTATCAGGATGACGAGTTGAGTTTCATAAATTTTATTAATCATTTTTAACTGTCAAATTTGATGAATTTTTAATTTCATTTTGCTAGCTTTCAAATACCCCTAAAGTATTGCTGCTTCGAAGTATGAATCTTTTAACTTGAGACCTTATATAATGCTCTTTCTGCATGAGTTTATAGATCTACTTCTTTGTCCAAATATATATGATAGTGACACTGTGTGATGATGAAAACGAAATTTAAAGTTTATTCATGTATTTAACTTAATTAAACAATAAATAATTGACAATAATGATAACAGAGTTTTCCCTATGTCTTTATTATTTTATATCATATTTGAAGTTTAAAAGAAGACAAGAATCCAATAAGCCTTAACGGTCATCTGAGTAGCATATAACCCGTACACGAACTTGTCGAGGAGTCTCATATATGCATTTAATTTAGTTTCATTCTGGAGTAGAAAACTTATAAATTTGTAATGACGACCTGACCTCCCTGCATGAAATCTTTTAAAAAAGGCCAATGAAACCCATAATTTTAGCGAAAAACTTAACGATCTGGTCTGCAAATTCATAAATACAGTTTCCTTACAGGTGTGTGGGAGCGCAGCAGTGTAATATTACTACAGTTTAAGCTACTTATCATACTTTTATATCTATTCATATCTTAAGATATGTACATGATTATATTGTCTTAATATGTCCACTCACTTACTGCACATTGCACATTTGTATATAATTTTATATGTATTATAATTTCTTTTCCGATGAGTTGTAAAGCTCAAGGATAATAAATTGAATTAAATTGAATTGGGAGTAAAGATAATTTACTTAATTAATTAATTATATGCATTAACATTTATACATCCATTTTCGCCCTGTTCTAGAATCAAAACCCATATTCCAGCGTCAAGAAATTTGAAGATGGGTGGATAAGGCGTGTGAAATGCCCATACACGGTCGGACAAGCTGCTGAAAAATTAAAATATCAATAAATCTCATATATTTTTAAAAAATCATTTAAAACAATAGACATTTAACATATCATTGATTTTTAACCTATAAACATGTTCAATACTTGGAATATGTTGACTCAAACAGGCGTATACGTATCAAAACCTGCAAATACTGTCATTTTCTATAACTTTAAGGCATTTTCTTTCATAGAGTGGGTCTGTGCTCCATATTTTTCTCATAGTCTAAATAAGGTCTATTGGAAAACAAACCGATTTCAATCAACAAAAACGTGGAGAGATGACCCACTATACATTAAAAATATCATTTTGTATCCCAACAATTGAACGTTTTGAAAAAATAATACAAGTCCGTAAACTCGTGGTCAAAGTCACACATACTATTTAAACAGCCTACTTTCTTAGGACTGAAATGGCTCAGTGGTTAGAGTACCCGACATAAGCTAACCTTAAGTATCTAGGGTTTTTATGTTATGGGTTCGATACCGCAAAAATTTCTGACAATATTTTTTTTATCTTTTGTGAAATATATTAAAAACTGAATATAGTTAGAAATTGTGCTTTTGCAAACTTGTATTATAATATATTAGAATAGATTTAATTGGGAAAAAATAAATTAAAAGTTGTATTTCACTATTAAACCGAATGGGCATATGCGCCATCTTATTCCCCCATCTTCTTTAAAATCTTAGTACAGGACTTCCTGGTAAACAGAATTCTGAAGTCAGTTTTTACTACAGATATGTGAAAATAGAGAAGATTTTGAACCACCCCCTAGATCCTGAATCCCTGACCCAGGGGACATGAAGTTCACAATTTTGGTAGAGGAGTTAGTGGATATCATAACCATGCATTCAGTTGCTTTGCCCACACGTGTGGGAGTGTAACATAAATAGTAAATGAAAATGGGTGGTGAGTACCGAGAGACACCCTGAAGTCGTAAACGCCCGACTCTTTGATTGATCCGAGTATCTCATATCACGTGATCAAAGGGTTTAAATATGAGATGTCGTGAGTCTGCATTCAGTCGCAGTGTAGACGCTGAAATGAATACTTCCAAGTAAGGTTATTGTTCGTGAGTCAATATTGCTCAGCGATTTGCAGAACAATAATACTGGTATATAGAAGTAACTTGTCTTCGTGAGCGTTGCTTGTTAGATTCAGCGGGTAGACACTTGTTTTCAGTTACAAGGGTGCTTCGCGGGGTCACTTTGAAGTGACCGATAGAAGCGACGGGTCGCTTGAAGTGACTGATAGTAGCGACGGGGTGCTTCAAAGCGACGTATAGAGTTTGGCTAAGGCCCATACATTAATATATTTATATTTAATTGAATTTTGAATCAATAAACGCTAGGGAAGCGAAAAGGAAAATTATTATACATCTTAAACAATTATTATAATAATCAAACACCTCAGCAAGGTATCTGATGGGACCCATTAATATAATACAGTGTTTAGGCAGACACGTTACAGGAGTAAAGAAGAAGATTTTCTGAGATTTAATAAATTTTCACTATATGGCTATTTTGGCCCTGCCCTAGGGCTTGAACCACTGTCCCAGGGGTCATGAATTTCACAATTTAGGTAGAAGATTCCATGGACATCATAACCATACATTTAGTTTTCAACAAATATATATGGAAGTAGATAAGAAGGTTTTCTAAGATTTAATACATTTTTATTATATCCTAGAGTCTGAACCCTTGACCCAGGGACCATGAATTTCACAATAATTGGTAGAGGGCTTCATGGACATCATAACCATGCAATCAGTTTTTTCCTTACATGTGAGGGGGTAAATTGTTTCGAAAACATGGCGCTTTTTGCATATTTGGCCACGCCTGAATATCACAATACCATAGAGTTGCTTCACACCAAAAATGGTAACAATTGGCCCTGTAGTTTTTTAAAAGTTAAAAATGTAAAATTGTTAACGCACGACGAATGACGACGGACAAAAACAGATAACAATAGGTCACTGGGTTTACTCAGGTGACCTAAAAAGATAAAACTGCTTTTTATACAGCTTTATATTCATTAACAAGAGGCCAATTGGCCTTAACGGTCACCTGAGTAGCATATATCCCATACACAAACTTGTCATGGAGTCTCATATATGCATCTAATTAATTAGGTTTCATACTGGAGTAGAAAAATTATAAATTTGTAATGACAACCACATTTCAAAAAGAACTGTGAAACCTATAATTTGGTGAAAAACTAAAAGATCTGGTCTACAAAATCATGAATTCAGTTTACCTTTCAGGTGTGTTGGAGTAAAGAAGATAATTTTTTAACGTTATATATGCATTAACATCTATACATCAATTTTGACCCTGCCCTAGAGTCAAAACCCATACCCCAGGGGACATGAAAATTAAAATTTCAGTAGAGGACTTCCTGGTAAACATAGTTATTAGTCAGTTTTTTCATACAGATGTGTGAGAATAGAGAAGAAGATTTTTAAACATTATATGCATTAACACTGTATTACCATATTGCCCCCCCCCCCCCCTCATGTCCTGAACCCCTGACCCAGGGGCCATGAATTTCACAATTTAGGTATAGGAGATTGTGGATATCATAACCATGTATTCAGATTTTTGCCCACATGTGTGGGAGTAGAGAAGAAGATTTTTTAAGATTTAAAACATTTTTATTGGCCCCACCCTAGAGCCTGAACATCTAACAAAGGGGTCATGAATTTCACACTTTTGGTAGAGGGCCTTATGGACATCATAACCAGGCATTTAGTTTTTAACAAATATATATGGAAGTAGAAAAGAAGATTTTTTAAAAGAATTAATACATTTTTACTAATTGGCCATATTGGCCCCACCCTAGAGCCTGAACCCCTGACCAACGGGTCATAAATTTCACAATTAAGGTAGAGGGCTTCATGGACATCATTGTTATGCATTTAGTTTTGAACAAATATATATGGGAATAGAGAAGAAGATTTTCTAAGATTTAATACACTTTTACTATTTGGCCATATTTGCCCCACCCCAGAGCCTAAACCCCTGACCCAAGGGTCATGAATTTCACAATTTTGGTAGAGGGCCTCATGGACATCATAACCATGCATTTAATTTTTTACAAATATATATGGGAGTAGAGAAGAAGATTTTCTAATATTTGATACATTTTTACTATGTGGCCATATTGGCCCCACCCTAGAGCCAGACCACCTAACAAAGGGGTCATGAATTTCACAATTTAGGTTGAGAGCTTCATGGACATCATTATTATGCATTTAGTTTTTAACAAATATATATGATAGTAGAGAAGAAGATTTTCTAAGATTTAATACATTTTTACTATTTGGCCATATTGGCCCCACCCTAGAGCCTGAACCCCTGACCCAGGGGTCATGAATTTCACAATTTAGGTAGAGGGCTTCATGGATATCATAATAATGCATTTAGTTTTTAAAAAATATATATGGTAGTAGAGAAGAAGATTTTCTAAGATTTAATATATTTTTACTATATGGCCATATTGGCCCCACCCTAGAGCCAGAACCCCTGACCCAGGGGCCATAAATTTCACAATTTTGGTAGAGGGCCTCATGGACATCATAACCATGCAACCAGTTTTTTCCTCACATGTGTGGGAGTAGAGAAGAAGATTTTTGAAAATTTGGCTTTTTTTGCATATTTGGCCCCGCCCGTGGCACCCTAGGGGTGCTAGAGCCATAAATTTCACAATTTAGGTTTTTCTTACCATAGAGATGCTCCACACCAAAATTGATAAGGATTGGCCTGGTAGTTTTCAAGAAGAAGTTAAAAATGTAAAATACTTAACGCACGACGCACGGCGCACGACGCACGACGACGGACGAAGACCAATTGCAATAGGTCACCTGAGTGACTCAGGTGACCTAAAAAGCCCTTTAAATGAGTTTATTTTAACCCCCTTTCCCGATATTTTTATTCATTTATTGATTTGGATGTTACGAGGTCCCGTGACATTGTCACATATATTTACATACCAGTAAGTATTTGAAAAGTTTACATGTAAGAAATACGCAACATACATGTACATGTAAGCATCAAAGACCTCGATTCTGAATTTGTTCTACATGCATTAATCCATGCCAATTTTCATTATTGATATCGAGATAATAAAGATTTTAAATTAGGACAACAATTTTTAGAGAAATACTGAGGGTTCACAACATACAAAATTTAATATGACCGAAAGGCTAACATTTATCGTGGAAAATTAAAAGAATATTGGCTGAAATTTTCAATCTTTTCTTAAATTTATGAAAACCTTACAAAAATGACAACATGTTTTATTTTAGTCATATATTTGTAAGATAACACATTTATTTTATGCTAGAATTATGACGGATTGATACCTACAACGTCACACTAAATAGCGCGCTGCTATCGCTTTCAAAGTATGCATATCCTAAAATTTGAACTTTAATGCTTAAAGTATTTAGATTTAAGATTTTATTTCAACAATATTTTATATAAACATGAACCAGTGAACTTTTCAAAAATGCTTTTGGAAACGGGTTCAAAACCTTAAAAATAAATCATTAAATTCTATCAGATAAAAGGTAGCAAGAGGCAACACGCCAGAAAAGAACCACGAACTCTTGATCATGACTACTCGCGATGGTTAAGTCCAAGTAGGTATTAGTCGCAGAGTTTCGCTTATTTCCTCAAAGAAGTAGAGAGCAATTTCAAATGATATGTCAAGTGTGTAAAGTTTCCCAAATGTCGATTTTGATTACCTTATTCCCCGTGGTTTACTATTTTTTTCTCGCGATCCTACTAAAATATAAAATTACTTAATGGTCTATACACATGAATCATATTAAAAATTTTAAATGTCTAGAGCATTGAAAACATAATTTTATTAAAATCAGACTTTGAGTTCCACATTGTTAATTGATTTTCTTTTATTTTAAAGGATAAAAGGATTCCAAACAGGCATTGTAATGAATATTTGAAAACCTAGTTATCGACTGAAATAAGCAAAATGAAAATGAATATAAGCGCTCAAAACATACACAAAGTTCAATTTTTTACTTTTTGATATACAAATAACAACCAAGCTTCCAGATATTTGGGTAAAGAGTTTACAGCCAAATAATAGCCAGCACTTTCCATGGTGTGTCCTTCCTTGGTCTTTCAGCCTATCGGCGACGGTCCCCCAGCAAATTGACCCGGATTCTGTCCACAACGCCTCCTCTGTATTCATACACTTTGTACGTCTGCCAGTGTCGTTTGTTGTTGGGCCCCCAGCTTGAATCCGGACGAGCAAGGGTTTTAATCCTCTACAAATCAGGAAAAAATTGATATGATTTCCATTACCACTCATAAATATCATAGAGATATATAAACCCTTTCAATTTCTTTACATCCGATTGCGCATCCGAAACACGTAGCCGATTTGTAGTATTGCTTTCGTTCTTAGATTTTTTTACTTTATTTAAAGAATAAGGAATCATTCTTTGAGCATTATGAAGTTATAATTTTGGTCGGGAGGGCTTTATGATAGATTTGAACACACCCCGACCGAAATTATCACCTCATAATATTCAAAGAATGATTCCTTATCATTTATTTTTCTATAATTTTAAACCATCGTACGATTAAATATTTAAATATAAATAAGCAAACCCCGCTGGCGCCTCAATTTGGCGTCATTTGAAGTTATGGGTTATATAGTACAAAATCGATACGTAGTATTATCACTGGCAAAGACACTGGAAAATGTAAATATTCCTTGTTTTATGTGTATTTTTTGTTTGTAAATAGCACATTAAACCGTATATTTGATGTTAGTATTCTCCTGGCTTTTAATTTTAATAATTTCATCGCGACAGTGTTACACTGCAAAGTAAGATGTACGCCAAAACAATTGAGACCTCTACAGTGACATGCTTTGAACTTTTAGAGGATCTGCGTCTTATACAGGGGTTGTAGGGATAGCCGCGATGAAATAAAGATAAGGCGAACAATTCCTTTGACGATTAAAAAGATTGTCCTTTTCACGTGTTTATTTATTTAAACAATATTTTATTATGTAAAAAATATTACATAATATGATTAGGCAGCGGGCAATCTGCCTATTTGAGCCCTCTCCTTTAACAGCCAATTTGACAAACATTGATGGTACAATGTAACAATAGAATATAGTTGAGAAAAACAAAGGAAAAATAAGTGGAATTAGGATGTTTCACATGTTTTAATACTAGTCTTTATAAAAAAATTATTAAAAAAATTGAGACCTGTCAATCATTAATAATTTGAACTTAATTAAAAGATAAAATGATTCTCATTTACATCACTTTCAGATTGTTGCGCCTCGAGATGCTCCTACATGCGTCATGATGGAAATCTATCTGTTAGGGGTAATCAATAATCATAAACAGTGGACATCATATTTTCAGATACTTTGCTCTCGTACTTTCGATATCGAAAGTTTTGCTCTCTTAAAAGTGAATTGAAAATACATGTACAGTTAAAATTCGGTATCTCGAACACCGATATCTCGAATACCAGGGATATCTCGAGGTATGTCTGTGGGGACCATTTTTACTATCTAAGTGATTGAAAATACATGTATATAGATTACTCCGGAAAATAAGTTCATTTAGTGCCTAAAGTCAGTAACCACTTGCAAAAATTGGCATTGATTTCCAAAAAGGCTACCTTAATAAATGAAGCAGTGTGTTATTTAAGTCAATTTGGGCGAGGATGGGTATACCGATACGACCGTCTACACACTAACAAGGTAAACAAATGAGCACACCAACACACTCTAAATACGAATAAAAAAGATGTACTTGGACAATGACGCCTTATTAACTATTACCTGCAGAAATGTTCCTTCAGAATGAACGAGTCCCCAAATTATCGCAATAGGAACCGGTAACATTGGTAGAAGGGCGAAAAACTGGCCGATGGCAATGGCGAAGTCAGGATACGTGTAGCTAGCCGAGTTGGGAGGACCGTACTTGGCACATATTGTCAAGAAGAGGGCCTACATGGTAAGAAAAGAACTTCACAAAATCACCGTGAAAGATGACAACATTTAAAATCTTCAAACGGCATAGAAATAAATACATACGTACATGTACTCTAAGGATTACCTAAACATTTTAGTTTGAACGAAAACAAGAAAACATATAATAATTTTACTTATAATTTTTTTAGTATAAATGTTTATAAATAGTGAAATTATTGGCAAAAACAATAAAAAATAATTAAATATATATTTATTGAAGGTAAAAAAAATCTGAAATAATATGAATGTTGTATTACAGAATGGAGGGTTTTTGCTAGAAAAAATATCGATCATGAAGTGTCACGAAAAAAGACGCGCCTTTAACCGAGAATTGCCAAGTTTTACAAAATTTCTTTTAACCGCATTTTTTTCAGTTTGTAGGAGTTTTGGCAGTTAATTTTAATGTTTAGCACAAATTCTTACCAACATGAAAATCGGAGTAATCAAGCACCAGCCGATTCTCATTATTAAGGGGATTGATTTCCCTATCATCATCTCTATATCCCGATTAAAACGTTCTGCGCCTTAAACGATAAAAAAACCCATTTAATACAATTATACAACGGTTTGATTTGCATAATAAAATATGTTCAAATCAAATCAAAGGTTTGATTTGAACATATTTAATTGTATATATAATTTAAAATGTGTTTGAACATAAGTTCTAGCAACTTACTACATCCTAATACATATACAGACTTTAGGGTTGGTTATAAAAATGATCAAAGCTATCCCTTTACATGCAACACCAAGTAAAGATAATGTTAAAATATCTAAACAAATGTGTTATACATCAACTTACAAAAATAATGTTGAAAAACGTTAAGCTTTATTGATACGAGTTGAATATGGTTTTTTATAACAACATGTTTACACCCACGGAGTATATTTCCCTCAATTTCTTAAGGAAATTGATTGTAATTCATGCATGCGAAATCTACGCAATCCAACGCATGTAGCTGTCTGCGTAAGAATATACGTACTCTTGTAACTTTTAGATTCTGTTTTCGATGTTTAGCTTTTTATATAATAGTAGTTATAATTAATAATTTTCACATCGTTAATAAATGCTTAAATACTTTGGATTATTTCTTAAACAATCGATACTAAAGCTACACCGAAAGCACGAACTCAACGGACTTGCAACTTGGATTGACCTCTAACTTTAAAGTAGACTGTACATATAGTCTGTACTGTACAACGCAGAACTACTATACTCTGTCCCAAGATATTTTGGATTCACGTTTGGACGATTTTTAATAAAAATACACTTACCTGTGAAAGAAGTGCAATTGAAATAGTTGAAAGGGATATTTTCCAAGATAATTTCATTGACACATTATCATCTTTCACTCGGAAAAATTCACAGGAATGAAAACAGATTCCTTACGGAGATTTATAATGGGGAATGTTTACATCTTTTCTCCATTCGGAATACACTCGGAATACATCGCGCAATATTTCAACGTTATCATCCGGGCTTACTGCAATGCAAAATCTCCGTAGACATCACATTTTTTAGCATTGTATTGAAACCCGATAAGCTAACAGGGGCGTTTTGACTGAGAAATCTTGGAAATTTTTCATACTTTTGAATGAACATCGTTTGGATCCTGAGGTATTTATAAATATTAAACAATTAAGCCAAACGTGAATCCAAAATATCTTGGGACAGAGTATAGCTAAGAGTGGCGGCCGTGCACTTGGACAAAACATCGCCAAAATACATAATAACAATTATTCTGGTTTTACGCCGTACGAAAAACTATTTTCCTCGTGTGTTGCCCCTATCCTAGACTATGGAGCTGGTGTGTGGGGCTACCGTAAGTTTCAGGCTATAGACAATATACAGAACAGGGCAATGAGATGCTTCCCGGGGGTTCACAGATTTACACCAATTTTGTTCCTTAACGGTGACGTAGGCTGGCTCCCGAGTCAATTTCGACGGTGGTTCTGCATGTTGAGATATTGGAACAAGCTTAAATGTTTTGGTTTGAACATATTTTATTGTATATATAATATACAAAGGGTTCGAACACAAGTTCTTGCAACTTACTAGGTTCTCACCCAATTACAAGTTATTTGCAATTGTCATAAAATATGGTATATACATATATTGAAAAAATGGTAAAGAACAAAATAGTACACTTATATAAATCTGCAAGAATTGATTATAAAGTTCTGTACAGCTGTAAAAATTCTAGGATTAGTTTTATAATCTAGGTTGTCATTACCCCATAGTAAAGTATGCGAATCTATAATACCTAAATTTTGTATTTGGAAAAGTTCATTAAATAAGGTATTCCTTGCATATAATATCATTAAGATATTGTGGTACAAGATTGCAATGAATTTTGTACATATATGTTTTGAGGATGACCGAATAACAAAGATGGCTTTTAATCTGTACTATGAATGATGCCGTGATTACTGGTGCAGTGAAGTGACACCGAATGCGCTACTGATTTGGGGTTGGTGGAATCACATCTTTCGAATTTCTACTCGAAAATATGAAAAGACTCCTTGGAAAACGTACCAAAATTGCGGACGTACAAGACTTTCAAGACCGATTTCGGATTAGAAAATTATACAACGCTTATACTCTGTCCCGATTTTTTGCTTCCACCACTTTTTGCTTGATATTTCGATAATCATAAATACCTTTGTGCTCAAACTATGTTCATCCACTAATATGAAAAATGTCCAGATTATCTGTTTTGAAACGCCCTCTCTACCGCTTCAGGTTTCAATACGCATCCCAAAATAAAAAGTCTACGGGAGTTTTGCATTGCATTAGCCATTTAAAAGCCCGGATAAATATGTTGAAAAATTGCGAGAGGTATCCATTTTTAACTTGTTTTGACGCAAGGATTAGATAGCTACGTCCTACTGAAAGTCCAAGGTCTTGTTAAAATGGTTCTGTAATATATTATTATGCCTCCTGTCAGTTTGTCGCTATATATTCAATACTCATCTATTTTCGCATAGTATACAATGGGTTTATATAGCATAAGCATACTATGCCGAAATAGAGCACGGCTAATGTTTACAACAAAAACTTTGCAAGCACTGACAGCGGGTTTCGAACTCTTGCCACTAAAAGCATTACGTCTTGAAGTATGGGCAGCGGAAAGGGCAAAAATACAATTTTACAAAATCAACGATAAACTAAATTCAGCAATCTAAAATAATATTATCAATGACCATAAGTGCAAAACCAACAGTCTTCTTTGCAAAATAAATGTAAATAAAATCAACCAAAGATATCTAAATACACAAAAAGTAAAACCAACAGACATAAATGTAAAACGAACATACATCAACATGAAACAAGCGGACGCACAAATAAACGCCAGGTGGCGTTTTTTGGGAAGCAATATGCGTCATCGATTATTGGAATCCGGGATGGTTCCAACCTATTCTGTTTTTAATATTTGTATGGTTTTTTTAGGCTTGTCAAGGACAGTTTCCATTGAAAGAATAGAATATTCCATATAATGTAAGTCAATTTATTTAATATCTTGTAATATTTGTATGATACATGTAGTATGAAGCATTTTCATAAATGAATACGTACGACTGTACATTCATATGCATATGTTTTGAAGCTAAACTTCTATATGTTTCATGCAAGTACACTATTCATTACAGAAATATTGAACAATTTTTGATGGATTAAAAAAATTCCTACTACATGTAATTTTACAGATATAGATATATGTGTTTTATGCTGCGTGTCTACGTCTTTGTACATTGTCTATGTGTATTTGTGTACGTCACATCACAAATTTATTATGCTTTTATTAACTTCAAACAGCGTATATATGGAAAAATTCTTTTTCTATAACATTACGTTTATTACAATGTCTTTGACCAATGAAAAGGTTGTTCAAATATATAAAAAACACTAGATCGTTCTCGTTGCGAGCAACGAGTGGGTCTTCCGTCCGATTTTTGTGTAAATGAGATAAAATCCTTCACTTTTAAGACTAAATTATTAATAAACGCAAAAAAAATTAGGGAAATTTTTTTTCGGCACCCGGGGCTTGAACCCGGATCGCCTGTACACATGTCCATGACTCTAACGACTGAGCTAATCGAATTCTCGCTTCAGGACTTTGATGCTTAATATCTCAGGAACGCATCAATCGATATTAATACAAATTACATATTCTGAATCAGTAAAAGAGTCTCTATCAACCCGTTAGAAAAATATATAAAAAGCAAAAAGCTGAAAAAATCGATTTTTTATCTTTCCTTCCCGTGACGACCGGAAGTGACGGCGGACGTTTTTATGACCATGTTGCAACAGGTAAAAGTGATGTCTATCTTCACTGAAAATTTCAGCCCTATATCTTTATTCGTTTTTTAGATCTCTAGCCGACGAAATTGACTTTTAAAATTCGTTAACGGACGATAACTTCCGACCGGAAGTGATTATGAAAAAATTGAAACGGCGGTACAAACTTCAGATGCCGACACATCAACCCTTAAAATTTGAAGAAAATCGAATGAAGCATCTTCGAGAAATCGCTTGCACAAAATTTGTAAGACAAAAAAAAAGAATAAAAAGAACTAGATACGACCTCGTTACGAGTAACGAGTAGGTCTTCCGTCCAATTTTTTTTTTTTGTTAAAATGATACCATGAAATATCGATACAATTTCAAAATTCCCCCCCCCCCAAATTTGAAGATAAAGAATAAAAACCCTAATTACGTCAAACATGCGCCTAACGATGACTTTTTCAAACCGATAATGTACAGATCAACAACTTTGATTTTTATAATGCATAACAAAATATTGATCGTTTTCAAGTTATTCGTAATAGAATTTACGAGTCTCTTGGTCCCTAATTAAAGAGGCCAGCCCCTATTTCTTGATTTTATTGGATAGAACTTTTGATTCTCTACTACTTTTGTTCTATATGTCTTGTCAAAATATCAACTGATAAAAAGATACTGATCAAAACATATGGAAATTTTGATTTGAAATCTGTACCCCATTTTTGTGCCTAAGCGAGCTCCAAGGAATAGTGCCACTGGTGCAAAACAACTAAATAGTGCACAACTTCAAACCATACTCTACCTATCCTGAAAATTCCAAAGTCATATCTCTTATAGTTTCTGAGATCAGCTCTGCACAAAATTGGTCCTAAAAAATTGCAAAATCGACCGTAGATCCGGACCGGAAGTGACGACGACAAAAAATTCAAAAACATATAAAATTCAGATAATTTCCCATCATCTGTGCAAAAAATTGTTGAGATCGGTTGAGTAGTTTTCGAGAAATCGCGTGCACAAAATTTGGAAAAAAAAATAACAATAAACAGTACGAAAACAATAAGGTCCTCCGTTGGAAACGGAAGACCTTAATAATAAGAAAAGTGAAAAAGAAACAATAGAATAATAGTAGGGTCTTCCGCTGAAGACGGAAGACCCTAATAATGGTTCCATGAATTGTGTCCATAAAGAAATCTGCCAAACTCTGCACATCGACTCGTGTCAAATAATAAAAGCAGCTAACATTGGAAAATTAAAAAATTATCAAAGAATTTCAAAGACTCAATAAATCTATCAGTAAGAAATCAATATATGAGCAATATAAGAGGAAAGAATTCAAATGTCCATCAAAAACCAATAAAGAACCAGCAAGCACATGTGTAACGTCAGAAACAGACACTGAAAAAATAACAACAAGAGCTGAACAAGACATTATCATATCCCAACTAAAAATGAAAATATTAAACTTAAAGAAAATATCCGAGGCTATAGAATTAAAGAAATTAACTAGAAAATGAAACGAACCAAAGAAAAGGTGAGGAAACTGCAAGAAAAAGTGAATATCAGAGGAAGGAACAACAAGAGAAAGATAATAAAGTTGACAAAGGAGTTCAGTGCAACACTCTAAATACTTAAATTGAAGAACTCAAATGTGAAATCGACAATCTGATCGCTGAGAAAGATGACAATGTAGCAGATGAAGATGATTATGTACATGTAAAGAAATATTGGTGTTCACCATATTGTTCCTGTTTTAGAAGCTGTTTTTAATATAAGTGTAAAAAAATTAACAAGAGCACTGCTTCTGTTTTAACTAGTGAAATGGGTGTTTTAAGTAGATGTCATTTGAATGAAGAACTTTTAAACAGTAGAGACATTACAATGCATAGAGATGCAACTACAAAATGGACATCATCTTTATGCAGTTCAAATTAGTACTTGGGAGAAAGTTTTGACAGCACGTGTGAGAGAAGTGAGTGATGGGAAGGGAGAGACGTATGTGAGTGCTACAAATGAGATTTTTAATGATATTGTCAATAATGTTTCATGTTTTATGACGGATAGAAGTTCTACAGAACAGAAGGTTAACAATATTTTATGTCAAGATATATCTCATGATGTCCAATCTTTTAAATATTCAGTTCATCCCCTTCTCCAATGTTCTGAGGCTTGTTTGGAAGAAATTTTTCATATTGAAAAAGAGCTAAATATTCATTTTGATGGACCAACAGGGGCCCGTTTCATAAAGCATACTTAGGAGTAAGTTATATCTTAGGAAAGAACTTTTTCCTAAGTTCATTACTTATCCGTTTCACTATTCAAATCTTATCTTATGAAATTCCTAAGTTATGTCTTAACTTTAAGACAGGTAAATCGATGTGTTGGGAACAAACTGAACATGGCGACTGTTTATTTCATAATGAAATGAATTACATGCACATTAAAGTTGAACAAAAATACAAGAAAAAACGAATCAATATGACATGTTCACTTTACTTGTTAACTGAAAACTTTACAACTATCAAAATAAACATATATTTTTTCATTTAATTTCTTTTGTGTAGACTTTTAATTTACTATATTTTTTTAAGATTATCTGGTCGCACGCGCAGATAATTATCGGGTATTGTAGATCTAGTGCATTGATGATAATGAAATTAGTCATGTCCGAGAATCACTGATATCTTAGATAGTTTAATAAATATAGGAATAAATACTAAATAAAACTCAATTACAGAATGACTGGACGATTTTTCCTATCCCTCCACCAAATAAGCTTTTCTTTTACGAAAGAAATTTTAGGTGTTTTCTTTGCGGTGGGATGAGGGGTTGTTTATTTCAGGTTTTGTTAACGTTGGGAGGGGTAGGAGTGACCGGCAAGTGGTTTAGGTTTGTCGATGCTAAATTATCCTTGAGAATGCTGTTTCATTAAAAAATTGTTGCCTTTTATCCTCGCTTCCTCTTTTAGCCAAGATGCATTTATTTGCAATGTTTCCTTTTGTTAAAAAAAAACCCTTTTCTTATACCAACCATTACAAGAAAACACGCGTTACATTAAACTTGTTTAAAAGTTCCACATCTTTCCATTCTAAATCCTACTTGTCACTGCATGTGAGTATTGCATTCTCTTTTGAAATATACCGTAAGATATAGTAAAATCCTAATATTTGGATATCTCAACGGATATTTTTAATTTAGGATTAAGCATATCTGTATATGTTAACACGGACTATTTATAATGGACCAACTAGACAAAACATTCGACTAATGTTTTCAAATGATTCATGCTGTCAAGAATTATATGTAGCTGTAGCAAAAAACAAAAAAAGATACTGCGATCTCTCAAATTCAAAAATACCGTTTTCAAAGAATATACGGTGTTATTACGTTATTTTTATCTAATCGTGAAGGTAAAATATTTTACAAAATTTCAGGACATGCACATAGGCACTACACTATTTGCACTCTATTAAACGTTTTAACTTTTTTTTTAATTTGTTTCTAGGTGAATAAGGTAATGTGTCTTTACATTTACTTAGAAAGTTTACACCCACGCCATATTGAAAATAATTTACATAATCGATATAAGTTTGACGAAACAAACGAAATGGTTTAAAAGTGGCTTACAATGTATCTTAAGATAAGATTCAGTCAACTACGTTACGCTAAGAAAGTTTTGTGAAACAGCTATGACAAATCTTAAGAACTTCCTGAGTTACAACTAAGGCATATCTTAAGTTCTATCTTAGACTATTTGAAGGACCAGAATTAGAAGATACTGTTTCTGAATTTTTATTTACATATCCTATTAATGATGACTTATCATGTGTTTTTATCAAATGTTTCTGTGTTGTTTTGAAAACCAAAGTTGAAAAACTATTTGCTGATTTTTCAAAAGATAGTAAATATTTTAATGTACAAAAGAATTTAGATTTTAAGTGTTCATCCTGTCCCACGAGCAATATTTGTGTAGAACAGTTGATGGGATAGGTTGATTATCATATACAATCATCTTCCATGTCATCAAATTATACTGTGGAAAGTAAACTATTATATGTTAACAACAAAACTTCAGAATGGTTCAATAACAAAATTGAGGAAGTACACTGTACAAAATCACTGTACAAACCATGAAAAAGAACAGAACATTTATGACCTTAGAGAAACATAGAAAACAGACTTTATTAAGGAAACATCTCACTAACTTAAAAATTGATAGTGAGCTCCAGAAAATGAAAACCAAAAAAGACAGATTGTTAGCATTGAAAAAGCAAATCAACATCCACAAGGAAGTGTTTCAAATAAGGAAACGCCATAAAAATTTATTTAACTTTAGCAAAAAAGGAAAAGTCTTTGATGAAGGAACATTACGAAACAATCTCTTAAAGAATTTAAGAAAAGAAAATAGTGATACACCTGTCTGTGAAACCTCCTTTTTTCCCAAGGACCTGCTCAGTACAGAGATTATACATACCTGGTCCAAAGATGGCAAGGATGTTCAGTGGGAGGGAAAAATATTAAGCCATGCTAATGGAGTTTTTAAAGTAATTTAATCACAAAATTGCACTGCATGGTTCTTACAAAAATGGTGTAAATGGCATCCTACTCCCCTAACCAAGACAAATAATTACTTTTACTTTATGTAAAACGTCATTAAAAGTTATAGCATATTTACTCAGATATATAATTCATTAATCATGAATGGTACAATGGTGAGCATTTTACTTACTTAATGTGTTTTAATATATATCAATTTGATATGTTAATATATTCTATGTAAACTTAATAAAAGAGTATTAATAAAAGAGTAATAATGTTTAACACTGAATCCAAAAGATATTTAAAATTTAGTAAACTATTCAATGTTTCATGCTTTTGTTTGTCTACGTCAGTGTTTGTGTTTGTGTAAATGTTTGTGTATGTGTTCATAGTCATATTCAAAACAAAAAAAAATGAATTTTATCATTAAATTTTTGATTTTAATATTCATAATATTATTCTGTAAGAACAAACATTACAATTATTTAAATATTTCAGGTTTTTTATTGGAATGATAAAGAAAAGACAGACAGCAGTGTGTTTGACTTGACGGAACAAGAAATAAACAAAGACATTGAGGACGGAAATTTATTCTTTAAAGGTATTACAATGTAAAATGTATCTATTGGGTTATATTAAATATTATTACATTTTATTTATAAAAAAAACACATAACTGGTATTTCATTTATTTTAGACGCAGCAACTAGATTGGATCATTCCTACATTTGAAAAAGACTATAAAAAGAGGAGTTGTCTTTCATAGGTAATTGCACTATTATAAAGAGTAGGAGCTATGACCCTTTGGTCACAAGGCCAATTTAATTTGACCAACATATATAGATGATTTGCATATTTATTAACCATCAACCAATGAAAAGCTTTTTAGTTCGAGTCAAGGTATGGTCAAAGAAAGAAGGTTTTGCAAGTTTACTGAAGAAATTTTTATTTTTAAATTTTAGGTGGACTAGCTATTTCTCGGTAAGGTGAAACCTCTTTCATTTCTTGAAAAGAACATAAACCTTTGTTGATTTTTAATTGTACAACAACTTGTTGATTAAATAATCAATGAAATTGAAATCAATTGATTAATTTGAAAAAACAAACGCTAGCTTTCCCGATGATTATTTTTTGGGACAAGACAACACTCAAACGTCACAGCTACTTATAGCAAAGCACGTCAGTATACACAACACTCAGCATAATAATAACAATAGTGTTGTGTTGTGCATGTATTATGCCTAAATAGTAGTCACGGTTTGATACATGGTGCACGATCCTCGCCTCCGGCTCGTGCACCATGTATCAAACCCTGGCTACTATTTAGGCATAGTACATGCACAACACAACACTATTATATAAATATTTCCAAAGGTGACTTAAATGCCCAATGGGCCGGATGCCCAATATTCATGTACAAGTAGTTGTTATAAAATTTGTATCATACGGCACAATTGTACATAATATGCACATGTCACTATAATAAATAATTTACTTACTTATTTATAGTCACAATGGCAACCTTCACAGATATCGAAAATTGGTTATACCTTAATATGTGAAACCTTTTAATTGACAATAATTATAATTAACGTACTTTTACTCAGATTAGTGGATAGTTGATAAAATTATTCAAATTAAGTAATTATAAACAATAAAATGTTTTCCATGGTGCTTCATTCGGGCTATGAAGGTAGGTATATGTACCATCGCAGAAAATTATTAAATAACCCGCTAAAGTGGGTTCTGTATTATTTTCTGCAATGCTAGCTGCCTTCATAACTGCATAAAACACAAGAGGAAGTATTTTATTGTTTAATTAAAAAATTTGTCCTCGAGTTACAAAATTGTTTAAGAAACTAAATATTTTCGAAAAATATAACAATAGGAGGTAACTGAAAGGTTCAAATGTGATTTACAACTTTGATTCGAAAATTAATGCAACGTATACTGTATTTACATGTAAACAATAACTTTATTTACAGTTAATATTATATTCCTATGAATTATTGGGTAAACAGGAAAAAGAAATTCCTTGCTTACCGTAGATCCAGGATATTATGATACACTCTGAGAGGGCCGCAAACGTAATGCATAAACTTGCAGCGTACCAATCTATCAGCTGGAATATGTAAATCCCACCCTAGAGTAAAAAAATATTCACTGCAATGGATACAAATGCGGTAAATGTTGAGAAATAACGATAAGAAAGACATTATTTTACAGAACAGTTGTAAATAAAGAAGTTACATTACATAAATTGATTATATGTAGATTTTACAAATCTTGAAAAGAAAAAAAATTACGTTTGTTGTTAAAGGAATTCCCAACACAAAGAAAATAGTACACAAAAATGCCGTTAAAAGAACTCTGTGTGAATTCAGTTGCTTTGGAAATATGTCAGCCACACCACTAGAAACCGTCTCTACATTCGCAAACTAAAAGAGATAAGCAAATACGTAATCAAAAGAGTAATAGATATTTAAACAGATGGATTAATAGGGATCTGTAAGACTTTTAATGTACCATTGTCTATATGTGTCTTTTGAACAGCTTTAACCGCGAAATCAGAACATCCCAGGACAGTTATGTTTTTCTCATTTGGGTGTTTTAATTTAATTCTTATTCTCCAGACCATTTTATATGAAATAAAATATCCAAAAATTATTTCAGAGTTGAACTGAAAAATATTTCAAAATATCAATGAATGATTACTTATGACTTATATTTCTATAGTTTTCAGCAATCGTATGATTAATTATGCAAACCCCGCCTGCGAACCAACAATACGTCATTAAAATCTATTGGAATGTAAAATAAAAATTGTTCGTTATGTTACTTATTACAGACAAAGACACTATAAGATGTAAATATTTTGGAATAGAGGACGCAATATTTCCCTCTACAAAAGGCATGGACATTGCAGGATTCATGTGCATGTTATTCATGCAGTCGGTATTTACGAATTCAGTATATTGTTATTTCAATCAGTCTTGTTAATAAGATTTTCTATTAAAATTACTCAGTAATATGAAACAATTCTCGGTACTTGCCTCGGTCGCCCAAGCATCTAAGAGTGCTTATATGATCACAAAGAATGAAAGCTTAATATATTCTTATATATTACCTATTGCAGATTTTTGGAAGCAATCTATGAGACTCAGTACTTTATATTTTATGCGAGTATTGGAATTATATTTTATGCATTATTTTCCAAATTGTTTTTTTAATTTGCAGTGCACTGCAATGCATCCAAGTACCATAACTTTGGGAATTTTTCAACTTCAAATTTTTGCTCCTATCATTTATGGATACACTGTGTTTTCTCTAAAATCACTACTATCGTTAGGTAGCGAAAGCATTTGATTCACTGTCGAAAATATAAAGTGGTTATGAACAACTCTTTATATATATGCACATTTCGTGATTTATGTATACCATATATATCTTTGAGTAAATGCACGATCAATCCACCACGTATAATTATAGCTTCCAAACAAAACAAAATATGAAGTGCGCATGCTTGGTTCTCAGTAAAAATGTCTCAGTTGAATTCAAACGTATACCTCTTTCAGAAACGCAACCTAGACCCAATTAAATATTGCCTAACTTTGATAGTCGGACTAACTTAAGCCAAAATCTAGGCCTTTTTGAGAAACGGAGCCCTGAACTTCTACTATAAAAGGTATTCTGTCCTTGAAATACTTAATGTCATATCTTGCTTAATTAGTCGGCGTTACCGATAAAGCTAGAGGTTTATAGGGGTGATGGGAAGAAAAGAGAATGCATACAAGATCGATCCATAATGCTCTAACTGAATATATACTTTTTTACCTGACTGTCCACGCCAACCGCAATCAACATAAAGAAAAACAGCACTCCCCACAGATGGGGCATCGGTAGTTTCATCAGTGCTTCCGGGTACGCAACAAACACAAGTCCCGGTCCTGTTATAAATATCAAATTTTTGAAATGTTTGAAGTTTTGTAATGTAATTGTTTTAGTGTTTAGTCGGAAGGAATTATAAAGTTTACTACCTATGTATGCACATGTGATTTCAGCATTAGGCTACCTGCAATAAGGTATTTAATGCATTTGGACATTATCCGGGCGTTCAATTCTTAAAAAGTTTTAAAAATCGTCATTATCTGAGATCATTGATAATAAATTTTACTACAGTTATGGCGAGATCAAAGAGATGCCGCGGATATTCTCCAATATACCACGAACGTCATCAGTAAATTATCAGATCAGAAATACCTATTTGTCTCGCACTGATCATGGAAGTACAACTTCAAACTGTAAAAAGTTTTAAAACCATGTCAATTTCACGTGTTAGTTCCAGTCAAAACAATGTGTATATCTTAAAATTTTTGTTTTTAAGACATCAATGCGGCTGTTCCTAGGACCTCCCCAGCACATTTTCACTGCGAGTTTTTACATAAAATATATAAATTGTAGTAGTCATAATCGTATTAAATTGCCCCTTAAAATATTAAGAATATAACTCAAAGATATTTTATAAACAAGTGAAGAATATTAAAAATCCAAAGGAGAAACGATCTGTAGAAATACTGGGCTGTTAGTAGAATAGAAATAAAGTTCTTGTTTTCGTGAATGTTGCAGGATAACCTCCTCGGTCTCGAAATGTTGAGGCGTTAGCCGAGGCTTTTATATTTCAAAACAACATTTCTCGACCTCGGAGGTTGTTCTGCAACATTCACGAAAACTTATTTCTTAAATAATATACAATTTGAAAAGGATTATACAAATTCTGGCAAGTGGGTCATTCAGTCTTAGTTCAGAATCAGATTGTTGCTTAATATTTCATGCAGCTTTTCTTACATTGATACATATAATTTTAAAAGCATCAAAGGACGTATAACAAAATTTTATGTAGTACATGTAGTTGTAGAATTTGAATTTCTATTTATGAAGATATTGTTCATGTAATAATGACTCCTTAAGTTATGTCTTATTACCAGTTGCTGATATAGAAATTTCTTCCATTGTAAGGCCTACATCTTTAGCCATAAATCCCAGAATGGAAAAAACAACAAACCCAGCGTAGAAACTCGTCAGCCCGTCAGCTAAAGTACCCATCCACGCATCCCTAAATGACACGAAAGACATCTTATTGTTAACCTCACATAACATACATTACTCATTAAACCACATGTGTTTGAGGACAGGACCAAACCCCTTTCTTGGGCCTGATTAAACAAAAATGATTGTTTTAGGTAGTTCTGTGGTATGAATGTATAAAATATGATATGAGTTGAATTTGGCCCCGATATTTCGCCATTTTTTAAAGTGTTTCGGAAACAATAAACAATGTTATTTTTTAGAGGAGTTGATATAAAATATATGTTTTACCCATTTATTTCATTTATTTGCACTTACTTGCAGTCTATGACGTCAGAAGTGATGTTTTTTTCTATAATTCAATCAAAATAAATCAAAAACTGACCTTTTTCTTATCTATTAACGAATGCTAAATATAGAGCGCATGCTTAAACAAGGGAAATTTTTGTGTCAGTTATTAGTCTTGGCTAGTTACATCTCTGATAAAAATATTTTGTTTGTTAAAACATGCACTCTATGTTTTCTAAAAGAAAAACTGCTTGAAAACAAGCTGTTTTATGCTAAAAATGCAAAAATTGCGGTAAAAGGTTGTCTTTATGATATCATATTTCTATATTGTGGGCAATTGAATCAAACTGAACATAATGTAAAAACATCACATATATATATCTGTACGAAGAAAAGAATTAAAGTAAAATGATGATGTTCATTTTAGGGGGTCATTAAAGGCCCATATCATATATAGATTAGAGGTGGGGTAAGAGGGGGGGGGGTCGGTCTTGTCCTCAAGCACCTGTGGATTAAACAATACTTCTAAATAAAAATTTCATTTTTATCAAAGATTGTAGAACGTTCTATTCAAACAAGAATTTTTTTGCATTTTCTAGAATAATCGTGATATTGAGAAACCTTTTGTTTACGTTGCTTACTCACTTAATACACTGGTTGGTGAAACGATTGTAACTGGACATTGTAATGACCCCACCCCAGGCCACGCCAAGCGAATAAAATACTTGCATACCTGCCTCCAACCACACCTGCAAACGTGTCAGACAAAAGAAAAGTTAAACAGAAACATGTACAACAAAGATCTGTTATTATAGCCCCTGCAAACGAAATTTGGGGGGGGGGTATATAGTAATCACCTTGTCTGCCTGTCCGTCCGTCTGTGCAAAATTCGTGTCCAGTCCATATCTGTCTTGTGGAGAAACATTGGAAGTTGTTACTTAACACAAATATTGCTTATGACATGACCGAAGAGTGTGTCATGACCTTGACTCAATGTCATATGGGTAAGGTCAAATCACTAGAATGAGAAATGCAAAATTCGTGTCCTATCTTTATCGTTTATATTGAGAAATATTGGAAGTTTCCATTTCATGTAAAGAAAGCTTATGACCTGAGAATATGTCTTGGACTAAACCCTTTTTAAAAATTCATTGTTTAAAAAAATTTTGAATTAATAACAATGATTAGATGTTAAAATCTGACGCAAAGATTGCCTGAGACCACATAAAATTTATCAATTATAGATTCGTATCCCCGCCCGCTGCGATGTATTTTATTCTATTTTAAAAAAGAAATTGTGTAGAAAACTGTTTGAAAAAATAATGGGGCTCGGTTTACCAAAAACTCAAAACATTTAATGGCTGATTGACATGTTGATTATCGTTTGTTATCATAAAGATACAAACGTTTTAATGCATTAACATTTCAGATGAAATAGAATGTAATTTAAAGTATAAAAATTTGTTTGTGTACTCATATTAGTATTAACAATTTAAAAATATATAACCATTGTTATTAATAGAACATGGACGATGAAATAGATGTTTCAAAAATTAAAAAATAAAATCCATCAACCCACCCCATGTTATTTGCAAATCAGGATTAGAATCTAAATGTTAAATTTATGTTGCCTAGCCTGTTATGTTTTGACTTGAGCTTTAGTTAATTTGTGCAAGTTCAATGTCACAGTAACAATGTTGAAAAGAAACGTCCATGTTATTATTTTTCTAAGCGGGGGTATCATTTGAGAGCTTGCTTTTAGTACCTATAGTTGGTATTTGATGTACATGTAGTCGATAATTAGTTTAAACAAAATAAAAATTGTTTATAAGTCTGGAATGCATCTCAAATTTGAAAATCAAAATCATTTTAAGCTTCAATTTGGAGTCTAAACTCTAACCAGAGACTTTTCTGACTGTTACCCCTCTTATATTATTCGTATGCTGGGGAATCTTTGAATATCTTTCCTAGTACCATAGCTCTGGGGGCAAGAAATTGTAAACTTTTCTTTAAAAGAGACCTTTAGGCATTTATAAGCCAATCTTTTAAAAATCTCACAGATTTTTAATGTATAATGTACACAACATGCATACAATTAATTGTTATACAATTAAACGGCTGAACCCCTGCCCAAAGGCAGTGAATTTCACAATTTAAAAAGAGGACATTATGGGCATAATAATATGCATTTAGTTTACTTCCCATGACTGTGAAAGTACAAGAGAAAATATTGTAAAAAATAACATACATTTGAACTATAAAACGATATTGGCCCTACCCAAGGGGCTGAACCCCTGATCAAGGTGTCATGAATTTCACAATATAGGTAGAGGGCTTCATTGATATCATTAGCCTTGCCCAATGGCTTGAACCCCTTACCAAGGCGCTATAAACACAATTTGCTTCATGAATATGTTTCCTTTTAAATTGCACATTATTACATACTTGAAAATTGAAAACTTTGGAAAAGTCAGGCTTTATGTAAAAAAGAATCCCATCTGTTGAGCCATCTAGCGTCAAACCTCGTATAAGAATGACTGTCAGGAGAATGTACGGTAAAATGACCGTCACATATACAACCTAAAAAATTAAACATGGAAATAGTCTTGAAAATTTACAGAACATAAGAACGTGAATAAAATCTTAAATCCGAAAATGAATTAAAATAAATTCACAAAATGAGTACACCTCTTTGTTACACTTATTAAATATAATGTACATATTTTATATTTATATATAGCTACACAAAATTAAGTCCATGTGTACCTTTCCTAGCGAACGCACGCCTTTAATTAAACAACAAAATGTTAAGACCCAGGAGGCAAGTAACACCAAAACCAGATGCCATTGAACAGAACCCAGCTCTTCAATGCCTTTGGAACTCCTCAGCACATTAAACCTATTTTGACAAGAAGTAACCTTATTATCACTGGATTCACATGTTTTATTTTAAAATTCAATTTTGACTTTTCTGATTAATTTTTATAGACAACGATTTTGTTGTTACGCCAAAATTCCTTCAAAACATCTTTTTCAAACTAGGGAATTCAAAAGAAGTGAAAAAAAATCTGGATAAAAGATAAAAAATTTTCAATAACTATGTATACACGCACTCCCAAAACTCGTATGCTGCCGTATTATAAGTCGAACTTCGATTAACATAAGTAGTGTTGTATTTGTAGGAAATAGTAGACTCGTTTGCCAGCAGTCCTGCGAAGGATTGATTGACTCCATCAGCGGTTTTATTCAGTGTCAGTCTGTCCTTATGGCTGACGATGCAGTGATCCGTGTTCCACCAGTTATCACACGTTGACCATGGAATCTTGGGGAAGAATGCATGGACAAAATAATAAATGACCCAAGACATCACCAAGTTGTAATACCAGGTAATAATAAAGGAGATTGTCATCATAAGCCAACCGAGTCCTGAAACATACCAAAAAAGCGAAATTAGAGTCAGGTATTGTACACAAATATAACAGATATTGAATAAGCACACAGAACCGATAAGTTCAATTAGTTAAATATCTGTGGGTGCATGTTTATTCTAATATCATGTATAAACATGCAAACATCTAATTATTTCTTTAATGAGTGCATGCAAAATTTAAATGTAGTTTATTTTGCGCAACAGTTGCACTGTTGCACTGCTGTTGCCGTTGGGATTTGCATATTAATTTTCTTAAACGCAAGTGTTATCAAACAAAGTGCAAATTTACCTAAAACGTTACCATGTTTTTATACATTTAAGTTACTTAGGAAATTTAGAGTCATTCTTAAGAAATTAAAGGTAAATGTGGCGTATTTTTAGTGAATAACAATAATAAGATCTGGGGCCGGTTGTTCAAAAGGTGGTTAACTTTAACAATTTGATTAGGGATAACATTGTGTTAAATCTTAATCAAATGATTAGCTAACGCAGTGGTTAAATTCCGTTGTTCAAAATCAATTTAACACAGTGGTTAGATAAAACTGTGTTAACAGAGTTAACCACTTGAATACCACTTGGTTAGTCATAATGCATTTCTACTTCCTTTGTAAACAATATGGCAGAAGTCGTCTGCATAAAGAAGGAAAGGAAGGCTAGAAGTCAGAATTTCATTTTAACTGTAACTGAAATAATTAAAAATCAGGTTAGGTTAAATCCTATATTAGAAGCAAAGCATAGTAATACTGTACAACGAATGCTAAAAAGCAACATATTTGGAGGAACATCACAGATAAAGTAAATGCTGTTGGGGTATCACAAAGGACTGTCCAAGAAGTCAAAGATAAGTGGAGGAACATGTGTCGAGAGGCTAAGCTCAAGTTCACAGAGCACAGGAGGCAGAGCCAGAAAACTGGAGGAGGACCCCCACCCACCCCATTGTCTCCGAACCTTGCAGATGTCGTACGTGTAGACATGTATCGGGACAGCAGCGCATTCAGTGGCATTCAAGTGGGAATGGAGACATCTACGTATTTCTAATTACTCTAGTAAAAATTTGTTAAATTCAGAAATCCTATAATTACAATAACATGACTGTATTTAAACCCCACTTCAAAATTTACTGTAGGGTCTTATACTATAGACCGACCTCATGTATGAATTTACATATACTCTGTAATTTCACGCATTGGTTTTCTTTTTCATTTAAGTTAAAACAATACTTAGAAAAGAAAAAAAATATTAGAACATAATAAAACAATTGTTAAGATAAAGAGCATTGGTCATTAAAATTTATTATCAAATTATGGCAGCGTAAATTTCCGTCTGCTTCTCGATTTCTCGTGCCTTACGTTGCTGTCGCCGATATGAGTTGCCATTAGGGCATACAAATGTATGATATGGTATAGTCCTAAGTATTTTTGTGAAACAGCTATGACAAATATTAGGAACTTCCTAAGTTATAACTTAGGCATATCTTAAGTTCTATCTTAGGAAACATCTTAGGAAATCTTTGTGAAACGGGGGCCCGTTTCACAAAGCATACTTAGGACTAAGTTATATCTTAGGAAAGAACTTTTTCCTAAGTTCATTACTTATACCTTTCACCATTCCAGTCTTATCTTATGAACTTCCTAAGTTATGTATTAACTTTATGACAGGTAAATCGATGTCTTGGGAACAAACTTAACATGACGACAGTTAATGTTTTATATTGAAATGAATTATATGCACATTAAGGTTGAAAAAAATATACCAGAATACACGTATCATTAGGACCTTTTTCACTTTACGTCTAAACTGATTACTTTAGAACTATCAAAACATACATACTATATTTTTTTTAAATTAATATCTTTGGTAAAGATTTTTTTTAGATTATCTGGTCGCACGCGCAGATGGATAGCGGCTATAATTATAGCTAGTGCACTGATGATAATTAAATTATTCATGCCAAAGAATTACTAATATCTTAAACAGAAATAAATACTCAATTATATAATGACTGGATGATTTGTCCTATTCCTCCATGAAATAAAAAAAATTCGGGAGAAAGAATCTGGGGGAATAAGCCGAGGCAAAAAACCACATAGGTCCATTAAAAAAACTAACATTTTTTTTTCTAACAAATTTCACTTTTGTTACATTTATTAAACATAGGTAATCATATACATTCAGTGCTGCCATAACCCACAAAAAGTAACTTCACATTTAATTGTTATTAAGACAACAAAATAGTTATATGCTAATTTGGCAACAAAATGATATAGAAATCGGATGTTCAAATTATATTTTTTCATAGAGTGGGTCATCGTACCATTTTTTGAAGAACGAATATTGATAACACATATAAACGTCTATCTTTTTCTAATTTCCAATAAATGGTACGAAAACCCACTCTATGGTAAAAAGTAAGTTTTCTTCTTTTAATCTTTAAGATTGGTCTTTAAATGGCTAAGTTCAGTTGTTTGCGTTATACTGATAACAATACAATCAGCTATATTATACCCTCTAAACAAGCGAATCGGTGGTGTAGTGGTAAGCGAGGAGTTCTTTGAACAAATGTTACTGTAAAAGTGGGTGTTCGAATCGTTATCGTTTTGGGGTGTTTTATTGTTTATCTTTTTGTTTACATTGTTAAAATGTAATTTTCTTTTTATACTTAATGATATACATTGTTAAAATGTATTTTTCTTTTCTCAATAATTAAAAATTTGCTAATAATAACTTGAAATTATTTGATATGCGTTTTCTACTACTTTTATAAAATATGAAATGTATGTTATTCTTTTTAAGATTGCACGATTTCATATTGTAAAGAGATGGTTGTTGTGCATGCAAGAAACTATTAAATGGCAAGATAAAACGTTCCATCTCTGAATCCTTGAGAGTCTTGTTAACACAACTGGGACATACGCTGGACAAAAGCATGTAATTGTGCTCAAAATGCAGAATACAAGCTAAGTCAAACGTACAGTGTGCGCCTAATGAAAATTCAACGATTAACTAGGCATGTATTTCACTTCCAATTGTATCGGCAGGAAAATAACATTACAAATGCGAGTTTTGTTGTGAAAAAAAAGCATAGTAGTTGTACCAGAAGACACATAGACCACTCGGACCAATGACCAACACAAAGTATGATTAGTGACGAATAACAAGTCCCCTTTTTATACGTTAGTGGTTTGACTACGGCTGTCTTCCGTGTGGTAAATATATCATAGGCGTCGGAACCGGGGGGGGGGGGGGGGGCGCTAACTTTTTTTTTTGCAAATTTATACATACCAAAGACCTTTTTTTTGCTTGTCAATATTTTGTACAAGTCTAGCCCCCCCCCCCCCCCCACTTTCAATTTGATTCCGACGCCACTCATTTTTTTGGAGAAAACTTTTGGAGAAAACTTTTGGAGAAAACTTGTTTTAAATACCTACAAAAGGTGTTACCTAAATTCCTCCTGTTTCCGAAGCGCAAAACTCGACTACTACAAATGGTGGAATCGACTCCCCCATACTCTTTGTCGACTCCCCTGCGTTAGGGGTTGTATATGATGACTGAGGTAAATTAGTAAATAAAATATTTTTAGAAAGTTATCAACATTTTTGTATTTAAACTCTTTAAATGAGTACGTGATTGTCATTTCAAATTTGCCAGTTTAAAGTATATGTAAATACTATAAAATTTAAGCATAGTTACGCCTTTTTGGACATTTTCATTTGGACAATACTGTCCACCGTTTAAATGCCCAGTTAACTCGTACGTTTATTACTTCTTATTAGAGGTATGAGAAGGTCGTGGGCATTTGCAACGGCTTATTCCCCCAGATTCTTTTAGATGTTTTCTTTGAGGGGGTGGGTGGGTTGTTCATCTGATTTTTTGTTCGTGTGTGTGTGTTTGGGGGGGGGGGGGTGTAGTAACCGGGAAGTGGGTCAGAAATGTCGATGCTAAATCCTTCATGGGAATGCTGTTTTATTCAGAAGTTATTGCATTTTATCCTCGTTTCTTCTCTCAGCCGAGATACATTCATTTGCAATGTTTTCTTTAGTAAAAAAAAAAAACCCACCACATTCATATAACAACCATTACAAAAAAAAACAACCAAAAGACACTAATTACATTAAAGTTAGTCTAAAAGTTCCACATCTCTCCATTTTAAATGCTACTTGACACAACATGTGATTACTGTATTTTGTTTGATATAGTAAAATAATAAAATTTAGATATCTCAACGAGCCTTTTAATTTAGGATTACTCATATCTGTATATGTTTACATGGGTTAAATAATGAACCAAACTAGACAATAAAATGCAGCCGATCATTTATAAAGAATAACAAAATTTCTACCAGTAACCAATGTTATCAATTGATATATGCGGTCATATCCAAATAATATTTAATATAAAGAAATATATGTTTATAAAGTTGTGTAGCAATAAACAAGAAAGATACTACGATCAATATATACTATCTCAAATTCCAAACATACCGTTTTTAAAGAATATACAGGTTTATTACGTAATTATTATCTTCTCGTGTATGCACTTGAAAGTAAACTAATATTCACAATTTTAGAACATGCACAAAGACACTACACTATTTCCACTCTATTTATACATTTTACTTTTTTTTAAGAAGTGTTTCGGTGAATAAGGGAATGAGTTTTTATATTCAATTATATTTAGTTTACATTCATGTCATGTTGAAAAGGATTTACACGATCGGTATTAATTTAGAATTAATAATATATGAAAGTGGCTTACAATGTTTCTTAAGATAAGACTTAGTCAACTGTTACGCAAAGTTTTGTGAAACATCTATGACAAATCTTAGGAACTTCCTAAGTTACAACTTAGGCATATCTTAAGTTCTATCTTAGGAAACATCTTTAAGTTAGGTAATCTTTGTGAAACGGGCCCCTGACTAGCAAAACCCCTACAACTTCATGATGGAAACTTAAGTTTAATTCGGCTTGAATTCCCATTCCATCAATCTACATGGTCTCCGATGACAATCTTCCCTTTGTTCCTATCCTTTTCTATCTGTCTCTTTTTTCTTTCATTGCCAAATCTGTCAAACTTAACGGTATACCTCTCTCTCTCGTCGTCGCCATTGATGTTGATAGACCGAGATGGATGCCACGTGACCCATTTAAGCGGGGTTATTCAAATCTTTTTTTTTTTTCTTTTTTTTTTTACCGTATTTTATTTATTTCTTGTATCTTTTTTATGAAATCGACTTATAAAGCGTAATTTGTGTGAAAATCCTATCTTTAAGTAAAGAAATTAACCAAAAAATCTTTTTATCACAAAAGAAAACAAAACTATTTTTTCTGGGCTGATCAATCCTTTTACAAAGATACATTTATAAACATAATTAATCATGCAAACATCTTTATTACATTCATATACATCGGCCTACTGATATATTTGTACTGATGCTTTATTTCATACGGTGCTTTAATTACAAATCCACTTGATTTCCTGCTTGTTTCGTGTTGAAATAAGAGGGAGGTCCGGAAATCTTTTTCACAAATCTTTCGAAATTTGGTCGTACAGACTAATACAGCAAGAGAAGCTCTTCAATGCGGCATAAACAGTGATGATCAGGGAACGCACATGTTGCTCGAAAATAAGGTATTACATTTGTACATGTAACATCTGTAGGCCTGTAGCATATTTTACTTGACAAATTAAAATGAAATTGATTTTTTTTTATCTGTAACTAATTTAAGTTCTGAAATTAATGTAATACTATAGAAATATTACAAAGCATACTGGGCTAAATAAAATTTTTGCAGAGATGTCAAGGTCATGTAAAAATGAAAACAGAACGGTATTAATGAAAGATTAAATATATGCTATATCTATGAATGATGCATATTCCATTCAAAATTCATTAAATTATAATCTGTATTAAAGATACATGGCAAAAGTTATATCTTAGGAAAGAACTTTTTCCTAAGTTCATTACTTATCCGTTTCACTATTCCAGTCTTATCTTATGAAATTCCTAAGTTATGTTCATGCTCCATGTGTCCCGTGTCTTTACTTTAAAAGTTATAAACCACAAGTGGATTCTTGTTAAGAGGAATTTTTAAATAAAGACCAACAGTACATGCATCTCTCAGGGAGAGGGGATATTTACTCCATTTATTGTGTCGATGATGCTAAAATTGTGTTTCGTCTTTATCACACATCAATAAATTTTTTTATCGTAATACATGAACGAGTATCAGAATTATAATGCTTCGAGTATCATCTGATATAAAAATTTTCTAATTTAAGACACGAAAAACGTGATTCTTATTTGTAAACAAATTGTTCTTCCATCGTGTTTTCCCGCACTCATAAATGGCGGATCACATTAATATTCATCAGACGTGTAGCAAAGTTTAGCGACAAATAACTACAGAGAGAACATGTTTTATGGGCCTAGAGTTTGCTAATGTCTAATTAAAAGAAGCATTAAGGTTTTTTTTTTTTTTATTAAACTCATGTCATAAATATTACTCCAAATACGCCACATATACCTTTAACAAATGGTTATTATATTAACCAACACAGCTTTTTAAAATATGAAATAAACTTAAATATGGCCAACCATCCGAAAAGCGTGAAACATCAAGATGAAGCGTGTTCTTCTATGCTTTGTATTTTTAATGAGACACCCTGACCTCAATAAAGTGCAAGGTCGTTTTTAAGCTTTTCAGCGTTAATGTTCATGCTAGAACATGCATATCTTGTCCTGATTCCATGTTAGTATAATCGACCATGGATTTTTAAAAGCTTTATGAAATTGTGACCGTTAATAGAACTGATGAAAAAACTCAAAAAATTAAAACTTTTAAAAAGATGTTAGCTAAAATGAAGTTCAACATTAGCATGAGGTTATGATATAAATCATCAAAGATTTTCAAGAATAGATGTAAACATTAACATGGCTAACCACCCGAAAAGCTTGAAACATCAAGACGAAGCGCCTTCTTCTCAGGTTTGAATTAAAAATGAAAGACTTCGACCTCAATGAAATTGTGTCAAAGATTTTCAGTGTTTATATTCATGCTACAACCCACACCGCTCGCTCTGAAGTGAAGGTAACAGCAACCAACCGTTGATTTCCAATGACGTAGAAAGCATAATGAAATGCTGACCGTGAATAGCAGTGATGGAGAAACTGTAAAAATATTACCTTTAAAAAGAGGACATATGGACCACACTATCACTGGACTCTTTCCTGTAAACTGTCCCAGGGATACCTCCAGAAGATACAGAGGGACTGCGCAAAAGATCAGACAGATGAAAAAAGGGATGAGAAATGCACCTGAAATAACAATATACTTAAATCTTCGTAATATTTTTTTTTAATCTAATCTGTGTTGTAATTGTGTTGTATCTGAACGTAAATCTTATTTGATCAAAACAAATCAAGTGATCACAAGTTAAACTTAAGTTCGTAAAGTTTTTTTTCCCAAAGATTACCTCCCCCATTTCTCATGCAAAGGTAGGGGAACCTCCAGATATTGCCGAGTCCAACACTGTAGCCAAAGAGAGACAGAAGGTACTCAATTTTCCGACTCCATAGTGCTCTTTCCGGCAGTTCTGATGAATTGGATTCAGAATCTAGCAACGCTGGTTCGTTTTCCTGGACACCTGTGTCAACATTTGTTTCCTTTGACATGATCTATATCTGAATACAAAGCAATAAAAGAGAGAAACAAAGAAAGAAATATCTGTGATGCACGTACGTCGCGATTCTTGCTTACAAAATGTGATTAAATCCGAATTGCCCAAAAGGTATTATCACATGGTAAGTTTTTTTGGCGCCCACAATAAATTCATGTTCTAATGTAAAATCGGGGGAATAGAGTCAATGGAATCTCGGATAACCCAAAGACTTTTACATTTCTTTTAGAAACAGGTGCATATGGTTCACACAATGCGGGCTTTTTCAACTTGCTTCATCCATATTTATGGGAATCGATGTCGTGGATTTCATTGAAACTACAATAGTTGATACAACTAAGAGGACAAAGCATTTTGAATACGTCGAACAGATGTTGGCTAGTACAGGTGAAAACAATCCCATCACTACCCATCACTTTTATCAGTTCAAACATCCAAAATGATTTTTTAAAAATAGCAATAGATAAATATCAATGCAATTACATTATAGAAAGCAAGGCAAATAGTTGAGGCGTGCACATATTAGTTTTTTTCTGTTTAATTGTTAAAGCAGTATGTAAATTACGTAATGCAGACTTGGTATCTAAATACATACTAGACTTTGACCCGTGCGTGCACGGGTTGACATTTACGAAATAGATACATGGACACGCCGTATAGTTGACATTTACATAACAAAGCAATGCTATTAATTTCACTACACTTTCTTTTGTTAGAATAGATCTAATAAATCTAACTGTGTCTTAGGAAAGGCCCTCACCATGGACAGTTCTAACGCCTCCCATATTACCGTAATGTAACAGAAAATTGACGAAACGATTTTGGAGAAAATTAATGAAGTTGCATTGAAAATAACAGTCAAATTAATTATAATAAAACATTTTGAGACTGACTGTAAATACCTTTCATCTAAAAATTTAATCCATACAATGTAAAAATTCGACACCTTTTCCAACAACGTACACGTATTTCCTTTGCTACAGAGACAATACACAGACGCATTCTATCGTAAAACCGGGTCCGTGGGACATAAATATATATTTTTATCGTTTTAACGATAAAACATCATAGATTAAAAACACAAAATAACGTCTACTAAGTATTTAAATTTTCGTCTGTTTATTTTTTTCTATTTTTTAAATGTATTTCAAAAACTGAATATTAGCCTGCCTTCTTATTTTTGCTTTGACATGAATATCCAAATATTTATTTGATAATTTTAACAATTAACTTTTACTAATTAACACTTTTTAATTGTCAATGAGTCCATGACTACATTTGATAAGAAACGCCATTGGCCAAAAAGAAGAATTTGATAGCTTTTACTTACATGTTATTAATGGTAAATCAAAAGATTCAAAAATATAATTTTAGTTAATTTGAAAACAAGTTTTCTTCACGACACAATTGTTTCCACATTCGATGTTCTTAATTTAAAAAATAATGCATTATAACTTTTACAAACTTACCAAAAACTTAGACTGTGTTCAGATGGAGACTCCGACGCTAGAATGACACTAAAGAACGATTTGTTGTTTAAATACATAGAGAGGAACGATTTGTAAAAGCTACCACAGGTTTATAGGTATATTAAAAAGTTATTTAAACCGATTTGATTTTTGGTTTGTACAAGTATCTTATACGAATTTATTTCACTACATTTTGTTTTTGTGTTTCAAGCAATAAAAACCTAATAGCCATTTTAAAACTAACATAAAAGACTATTTGCGGTATTATGCATTTTCGCCCCAAAATTAAAGTTTTATAAAGAGCTTTCAAAAAAGGTGGTTGATAGTTGAATTCATATTGAAAAAAAGCGTGTAAAAGGTTATCACCACAGTGACGTCATAATGTAGTAATCACGTCATGAAGATTGTCTTAATAAATTGATGATTGAAGCAATATATGGGGTTTTCTGCATGATGGCTTTTCGACTGGTAAACACCGAGCGCGGGCTCGCTCAAGTACCATTTTTTAGCATGATGTGTATAATTATACATTTGAAGAAAAACATACGTTAAAATCGTTCTTGAGCAGACCAGTGCTCTATGCTTTAAAATGCAAAATATAAAGAAAAAATGACAATATTTTCATTTGTTTGCAAATGCAGGAATTAGGTCATTTAGGCGACGTCATACACAAACAGTGAATGAGCAATGATGATAAAAATCAAGGTTAAAGTAAAAGGCATCTTCTGTACAGTGATTTATGAAAATTTGACTTTTATACGCTGTTTAAAAGTTGGTTAAAATTAGGGGCAGTTATTAAACCATACCAAATATAGTCCTTTGTTTTGAAAAAATGTAAAGACAGTCACTTTTTCTCTTTCTGAACCCTTGTACTTTATATGGTCTCATAGCTTGATTGCTGTATAGTTCTTCTACAGCTAATACGAATTGTTAACAAAAAGTGATAAGGTCTTAATTCAATGGTCTATTGTTGCAACATGGGTTATAATTTTTCATCTTACTTTGGACTCTTAACTCTGTATTCGCCGTTGACATCAATAGCATTAAGTCATATCTAACTCAACAAAAGACATTAAACTACTAAAATTTTAAGCATATATACATTCATTGCCTGTCTTCATTAAATTAAGAACGAATAAAATCAAGTATACGAAGTATCATTTTCCAAAATAAAACGCTTTTAGGTCGGAAAATATGCAACCACATTCTATAACAAGGGCAACTACAATTTACGGTAAGCGGTAGCGGGTGTCCGACAGAGAGCAATATACAGTTTTCTTAATGTCACCGAGTTAACAGGTGTGTGTGTATGTGACTGTTAGTCAAAATATCGGGTCTCAATAGCTCAGTGGTTCTTGCGCTGGCCCTGGGTTCGCGTCCCGGTTGAGACTTGACTTTCCACCACCTGTTACATTTGGCGCCCAACGTATAAAATCCCACGTTCACTCCCTAGGAACATGTTTCAAAACATTTCATTAACTCGTAGAATTCTGCTCGTAAATTCGAGGACGAATTTCTACCAAGAGGGGGAGTATGTCACCGAGTTCACAGGTGTGTGACTGTCAGTCAATATATCGGGTCTCAATAACTCAGTGGTTAGACCGCACGGCACGCCAGAGGCCCTCGGTTCGAGTCCCGGTTGAGACTTTACACCACCTGTTAAATTAATATCCATTAAATAGTTCCGAAACCATTGATGTTGTGTTGTAAACGAATTAAAAAAGACATTTAAATAGATAAGAATTTTGAATGTGCAATTCAACCAAACTTTATATGTTACATGTAAGTCTCGATCTGCTTAAATCAATATATTTCATACACTTATCATGGATTTCATATTAACATTTTTATTCAACCAACATATGTACATTTTGTATGATTATGCAAAAGTGCAGTTATATTTTGTGGATTGATTGCATGTAACATTTAAAGGAGAGTTTATTTGGGTTTGCATATTTCCCAAACCATGAGTATACATGAAAAGAATGCGAATTTACTTATAACGTTAACATGTCTATTCAAAATTCGAAATCTTTAAAATAATGTAGTTAATTCAACATAAATACGCACAAGATTATGATATGAATCATCAATAAAGACACGATGGGATAAACATTAACATGGCCAACCATCCGAAAAGCGAAGAAACCCATCAAGACCAAGTGTTTTCGTATTTGCATGTATTTATAATGAGATAACCGAACCCTAAAAGGTGAAATATATTTATGATACAACCTGCACTGCTTGTTCTAAATGGAAGGTAACAGTAGCTAGCCAAGGATTTTCAATTAAATAGCGAGTATATTGGAATGCTGACCGTGGATAGCACTAATTGACAAACTAAAACAAAATACCTTTAAAAAGAAGACATGTGGACCACACTATCACAGGACTTTTACCTGTAAGCTGTAAAAATGCACCTGAAACCGAGCATCAAAATGCAATCATTCATCGAATCCTTGGGGAAAATGCATAGACAAAATAATGAATAACCCAAGAAATCGCAGAATAAGAGTACACATGTCACAATGAAAGAAATCGTCATCATTAGCCAGCCAAAACAACTAAAACAAAACCAAAACAGTAATACTGATAGTAAGTCAGTTACCGTAAAACAAATATAATAAAGATTGCCAGAACAAAATTATTACTAAGAAAGTTAACTGGTGAAAATAAAAGTGTGTGTATGTTAATTGCAATCGTTGTTGTAATTTGTATAGTTATGCAAAAATGTAGTAATTTTTTGTTAATTGATTGCATGCAAAATTTGAATGGGATTTATTTTGCAAACAGTTCAGTTTCTTAAAAGCTGAGTATAAAAGAACAGAATGCGAAAAAATTTAACATATAAGAGGTTATCAGATAGATCTACGAAACGTTTAAAAATTAAGAATAAATATAAACATGGCTAACCATCCGAAAAGCGTGAAACATCAAGACGAAACGCGTTCTTCTCTGTTTTGTATTTTTAATAAGATATCCCGAAATCAATAAATGACAAGGTCGTTTCAAACCTTTCAGCGATTGTGCTACAGCATTCATTTCTTGCCCAGACTACCAGGGAACTTTAATTAGCCATGAATTTTTAATGACAAAGAAAGCGTAATAAAATGCTGACCGTGAAAAGAACTGATGAATAAACTAAAAAAAATTATAACCTTTAAAATGATGTGAGCTAAACTTTAATTCAAAATAAATGAGACAATCATAATAATCAACAAAGATTTTCGAATTCATGAATAAACATTAACATGGCCAACAATCCGAAAAGTTGGAAACAAAAAGAGGAAGCGTGTTCTTCTCTGGTGTGGATTCAAAATGAGATACCCAGATGCCAATTAATTACAAAGTCGTTTCAAATTTTTCCTGATTACATCAACAAACAAAGTGCAGTCATCTTAGCTGTAGATAAAAATGAGCCTAAAGCTCTTATGAGTCATACGGGATAAAACAATTGCGAACACTGTAGAAAATTATGTATTTTCTCAACAATGTCGCCAACGTTACACAGCCCCTATGGTTCATCGAAGTAAGATATTTATTACATTTGCTCACAGATTACGATTTTAAAATTTAAAAGTTGAACAAAAATATTTTCACCTTACCATAGACACAGGACATAACAATACTCTCCAAGAGGGACCCAAATATGATGCAAAAAGTAGAAGCTTACCAATCTACTAGCTGAAAAATGTAAATTCCTCCCTGAATAGAGGTATTTGAGTTTCACTTCTCTAAAACAAATTGAGTTAAAAGTTATAACAAAATTAAACACTACAAAAGACAAATTAAGAACAGCGTTCATTCAGAACCAAAATGAAGTTTTTTTTAATGCTTGGTTACTTACTATTTATATCAATATAATTAAACCACAAATTACATTTGTTGTGAAAGGAATTGTCATTAGAAACAGAGAGACATACACAAATGCCGTGGTCAGAACTTTGTGTGAATTCAGTTGCTTTGGAAATCTGTCAGCAAGGCCACTAGAGACAGTCTCTAAATATCCAAACTAAAGAAAATTAAAACGATATCTGAGATTAAATGCATTTTTTTAATCAATAAAAGGACATCGTATATTATTTGCTTCACATATTTGTTGCAGTGCCATATTGGATATTTTTAGACCGAAAAATATTTCGGATGTTGTTAACTGTAGGTTTTGGGAGTCAATTACTGTTAAGAGTTTGACTGGATGCTTCCGGTTAAGTTTAAATACAACCATGTACCTATACTATACTATCAATGACAGTCATTAAACAAGAAAAAGGAAAGAAAGGGCAAATCAATGTCATATTATCTAGAGTTGCTCAGCTTATAAGATTAATTTTAGCTGACTGTCCAAACCAATAGTGATTAACATGAAGAAAAACAGCATTCCCCACAAGTGGGGCATCGGTAATTTTGTCAGTGCTTCCGGATAAGCCACAAAAACTAGACCCGGTCTTGATATAAGAAAAATGATTTATTTCAGACGTTCTGTAAATCAAAAGACTTCCTCGCTTGTACTGAATATGCAAAGTTGTCCCTCGTATGATGCAAGGGAGTACACATTTTGAAACAAATTACATAATTATTTTTTGATTTGTTTAATATCTGTCACTTAATATTCATTAAAAATCAAAAGTACCGACAAATAACAACATATTCAGTTTAGAGTCGGGTTTTTTTTTTGGGGGGGGGGTTAAATAATGTTTAATACTATTACGGTAAACATCAACATTAGCAAAATATATGGGTTTTTTTTAATTTAAGGACTCACTGCACTCATATTTTTTATACACACCAGACGCCGATATAAAAATTTCTTCCATTGTAAGGCCTATATCTTTCGCCATAAATCCAGAGTAGAAATTCGTCAGCCCGTCGATCAAGGTACAGAACCATGCATCTCTGTTAGTGACAAGAATATACTTAAATGAGTTTTACCTTTTCACAAAATACATAGTAAATTTATGCAAAACATAATGTTTGCCTGTCATTTTCATTAGTTCTCTCTATTTCTTGTTGCAGCATAAAAACTTGGATGACAATGGCAGTTTACTAATTCAAATTAAATTTCTCCAGACATTTCACGTCATGTATTTGACAATTAAAAAAGTGGCACAGTGTTCGCAACGGGAAATCAACCATATTATACTGTTTTGACTGGAAGTCAGTCAGGTATGGTCGGTCAACTTTACAAATCACTCATGTACATTAACGTGTATCTTTACATGAAAAAAATATTACGTAATTACTCTTACTAGAAATACATTTCAAAATATGGATTAGATTATTTACTCGACATATCCGTAATATTGATTATTTTTTGTAAGTTGTATATGCACTTGTGATGATTTCAATTTTTAAATTCTTACTTACGATTAAGCTAAACTATAAACACATTATCTAGATTTTATTAATTCGATTTTCTTTTATTTTTCCATATTCATTGTTTAATTTTTTGAAACATCTTTTTTTAAACTGTATAAAGCAAAGATTTTTCCTTAGAAAATTAGACTATAGACATTTCGGAACGTTATCAAGTCGTACATGTATAAAGAATGATTATCTTTCCCATCAATAACAACACCATAAAAGTTTTTAAAAATAGAAACATTGCATATCTTTTTTATATAAAAAATGAAAACTTTCAATTTCAAATTTATTTGAAATGCATCAAACCCAAGAAAATGTAACATTGTGCGCATATACCCTAGGCTGATACAATTTCCATTTTTGACTGAGGCGATTGGTTTACTTTATCTTTGTCTTTATGGCTTGTTGCAGACTATCTGAAAGTCGATATCGGCAGGCTATATTTCGGTAGTAGTTTGATGCCCTAGGTGATAGGATTCGACTTGAAACAAAGCATGGGAAAGCCAGGGGGAAGTTAACTAAACTATAATACAGCTCAAAGAGATGCCCTTATATGGGTGGTAAAGGGAAAGGTAAAATGCCAAGAATTTCTGACAAAATATTGTAACATTTTTTTCTTCTTTTTTGTCGATGCAGCCATTTTATAGTTGCAAATGATACGTTTTGTTGAGGTCAAAATTTCTAGATAATATATATTCAACTCAGTTTTCAAAAATAGGAGAAGCTCCGAGTGACCACCATCACATCAAAAAACAATAAATCACCTTCATATAAAAAGCACCTTCACATAAAAAAGCACCTTAAGCTTCATATTTAAAAAGCACCATTACATAAAAAGCACCATCATATGATAAAACACCTTCATAATTAAGAACCATCATATACAAAAGCACCATCATCATATAATAAAGCACCATCATCATATAATAAAGCACCATCATCATATAATAAAGCACCATCATCATAAAAAAAAAGCACTTTCTTCATATAATAAAGCACCACCATCATATAATAAAGCACCATCTTCATATAATAAAGCACCATCTTCTTATAATAAAGCACCATCTTCACATGAAATAACCACAGCATGATATAATTAAACACCATCTTCTCATGGAATGACCACATAAGGCAGCTATGGCGTTCCACACAGAAGTCATCAGATCTGCCTTAAACTCGAATTTTAGCTTTAAAATAAACCAGTTTTCAATATCTTTAAATAGAGCTCTTCTTCTAAGGAGATTTAAATATAAGTCTAAAATTGGTCGCGACCGTTGGGCCCAATAACTTCTCGGGTTTTTTCCCGAGAAGTTGTGAATGCCGTTGGGCCCTCTTCGATTCAATGTTCCTCGACACACATATATTTTATATGATGGATAGGCAAAGAACTTTTTTTGAAATATGATTTCACAAAACAGAGACCAATATCGGCTTTTATGTACAGTCATTTCCTGCATATCCTTTTACTATTTTATGCTACGCTATGTTATGCGATTTCAGGGCTATGAGATTTGTATGCAATGAGAAATTGAAATGAAGAGCTTAATGATATTGTATGCAACAAAACAACATGGCTTATCCTAACATTTGTCTGATCAGTATTGATATCAATGTGTGACAAAACTTTAACCGGACATTTATCGCTTTTTAAAAAAGAACCGAACATGAAAGCCACTGGAATCACCTTTAGTAGTAAAATAAAAATTCTTGTATGTTACATTCAAAATCACCCAAACCGGATTTTTGAAATAAAAATCAGTATCTAATACCGGTATTACAAGATTTTATGCTTATTTTACGGACAAATAAAAACTTTTAACGTTTGTATTTAGATTATTGAAAAGGACTATATATGTTATGGGCCTAAAATGGCCCCCTAGAATGAACATCATCATTTTACCGTAATTCTTTGTTTTCTTTATTCAGATATATATGTGATGTTTTTACATAATGTTCATTTTGATTCATTTGTCCACAATTTAGAAATAATGACATCGTAAACACAACCTTTTCTTGCCATTTTTGCATTTTAGCACAAAACAGCTTGTTTTCAAGCAGTTTTTCTTTCAGAAAACATAGATCGCATGCTTAAACAAACAAAATATTTTTATAATCAGAGATGTATCTAGCCAAAGCTAATAAGTGACCAAAAAAAATTTCCTTGTTCAAGCATGCGCTCTATATTTTCCATTCATAAAAAGATAAGAAAAATGTTAATTTTTGACTGAATTTGGTTGAATTATAGAAATACATGTAGCGTCACTTCTGACGTCATATACTGCTAGTGAGTGTGAATAAATCAAATATATAGGTGGAAAATATATTTTACATCAACGCCTCTAAAATATTATATAACATTTTATTGTACCAGAAACACTTAAAAAAATGGCAAATTATGGGGGCCAAATTAAACTCATATCATATATAGTTCTTTATTCATTTAACTCTTTCCATTAATTTGTTCTGTAGATACCTTTCAGGCGCAATTGAAAAATTTAAACTCCAAAAATGACTAAATGAACGAGAAATATTATAAAATTCATAAACTCGAGATTTCGTGAAATTATTCAGGCAACATTTTGATTACGAACAACTTCAAAACACATTCCAAAAATATGAAAATACTTCAAATGCTGGTCATTTGTCAACAAAACAACCTTTTCAAATTAATAAAAAATATTTAAGTACATGTATATCATTTTTGAAAACAAAAATCAACATTTTCCCCCATTTTTCACATTCTATTGAAAAAACAAATGACAATCAAGCGTACACATATCTACGGCCAACCAAAAGATCTAGATTATCACCTTCCTTGGCAGTGACGGTCTCCCAGCAAATTGACCCGAATTCTGTCCACCAAGCCTTTCCTGTATTCATACACTTTGTACGTTTGTCGATGACGTTTGCTATTAGGTCCCCAGCTTGAATCCGGACGAGCAAGGGTTTTAATCCTCTACAAATTAGGAAATACTTTAATTTTAAATAAAAATACCATTGTTAAAACATTGTCATTTTTACATGTATCAATACTAGTCTTCATTCAAGAAAATACTTATCTTTCAAGGAAAAAAAACATTCTTGTCAAACAACAATGATTTGAACTCAGTCAAAACAATGCATGTTTTATTTGTATTATTTTTAGATTGTTGCCCTTAAATAAGTTCAGCTATTGGCTCCTGTATGCGTTTACGACAGAAATGTTACCAATCGCGGCATACATTACACGGTATCATGATTCATTTAATCATATAAGCTTAACACATAAACAGCGTAATATTCTTATATACCTTCATTTTGTACCAACAAAATCTAAAGGGTTTAACTTTCTCATTAGTGGAATGAAAATAGATAAATTATACAGCAGAAAGGAAAAGTTTATGAGGTTGTTCTACAATTAGTGACTGTCTGTGAGATTTGGAGTGAGTTTCCTACGAATCCCCTGTGACAGAAAGAAAAGTCGGGCTGAGGATTGAGCAGACGACCTTCTTACACACTAATAACGTACAAAAACGGAAAACTATATCATATGAAACAATGACGCCTTCAGTGCCTTACCTGCATTATCACAATAGGAACCGGTAACATTGGTAGTATGGCGAAAAACTGGCCAATGGCGATGGCGAAGTCAGGATACGTATAGTTAGCCGAGTAAGGAGGACTGTACGCGGCACATGTTGCCAAAAAGAGGGCCTACAGGATAAAAAAAAATATTGTGAAGTTTTGTGAAGATGTATTAAAACAATGGCAATTTTTTTTCTTCAAAATTTTTCAACAACTCAAGAATAAATACACAATTTTATATCCAATAAAAACATTTCAATTAGAACTAAAACACGACATATCTTATGATTTTGCGTAAATAAAACTGGTTATAGCAAAAAAAAAAAATTAAATAGTGCAGTTACTCTCGTGTGTGAAACTATTTATTCCAGCATAAACATTTTGTGAAATCATTTGTTAACGTCGTAATATAAGATGGAAAAAGTTCATAAATGTCTCTTTGACCAATAATTGACAGGTTTCATAAATTTCTTAACCGTGGATTTCCATGATTTACTAGATTTTTAAAAAACAGTTTGTTGAATAATATACATGTTTAATATAAGTTCTTACCAACATGACAAATGGAGTACCTAAGCACCAGCTGATTCTAATGATGAAGGGGATTGATTTTCCAATCATCATCTGTATATTCCGATTAAAACGCTCTGCGTCTTAAAAAATACTTCATTTAATACAGATATAAAAAGATTGTATATATTTGTTAATAAAGATTTTAATAAAATAATCAATGTCATCCTTTTATACCTTAATCAATTTGTTTTTGAGTTCAAAAATTGTATAAGTATCACTAAAGTCATATTCCTTTACTACCTATCGCAAATAACAAGAACATTAAGGATTCAAACAGGCACGTAGCATCGTTTTTGAAAGTGGGAGGGGGGGTCCAGACCCATCCAAAAAATCTTGACAAGCAGAAAAAAAAGGTAAATTTAAAGTTTCCAAAAATCTTCAAAATCCTAATCCGTGGGGGGGGGGGGGGGGGGGGGGGTAGACTCAACTATGCTTCCAAAAAAAATTTTCCCTACCAAAATTTTTTTCCACCAAATCATAAAATTCCTAATCCGTGGGGGGGGGGGGGGGGGTAACTTCAATTTGACTACTCATTTCCTTATTTTCATATCAATTTTTTACTAACTTCCAAAAAAGTGCGGGGGCCAACTCCATTACAATTCATTTTCTTATATGTAAATTTTAAAAAATTTGTTGCTGCGAGAAAAAGTGGGGGGGGGGGGGGGGGGCAGGCCCCCCCCCTGATGCTACGTGCCTGTCAAAGGCAAGGTACAAGTGTTTAATGTAAATACATGATTTTCACAGTAACTTTATTTACAGTAAATATCACTGTCTCATTCCGCCCTGGAAGAAACAAAACCGCTTTTAATCAAACACAATTGGTCCATGTTTTGTCTTAAAAAGCACGATTAGAAGAAGAAATTTCAAAACATTTGTTACATCATAAAGCAAGAAATATTGTGTAAAATGATTTTAGAGGAGAATTTAGCATTCTTTAAGTGAAAAAATAATTAGCCTACGTTTGTTGTAAAAGGAATTCCCAACACAAAGGTAAAGGTACACAAAAATGCCGTTAAGAGAATTCTGAGCGAATTCATTTGCTTTGGAAATATGTCAAACACACCACTAGAAACTGTCTCTACATTCCCAAACTAAAAGAGAAAAGCAACAAAATCATTAAAAGTTTAAATTTAAAAATTCAACAGGGATCTGTAAGAGCCTTTTGTTTAAGTTAGTGTGATTGCCTGTATGTGTATTTTGACCAGCTTTACTAGTATAAGCAGGATTTTCCAGGACAGTTTTGCTTTTCATTCTCTTCTTTTTTCCATAACCACTTGATATTAAAAAAGAAGTGCCCAAAACTTTAATTTAGAATTGTACAGAACAATCTCCCAAGAGGTCTGGATAATAATAGCTATTTAAATAAGTAAAACCAAAAAGTGGCACTCTGAAACAGGCAATAGCATATTGTAGTAAATAAACTTAAATATAATTGTATAAAACTAATCCGAAAACCTGCTGATATTAACATGTCTTGAACAGCTGAACCAATGACCCTTTGAGTTTTATAGGGAAACTAAAATGAAAATCAATATCAAAAGAAATCTTTGGATAAAGACGAACGGGGCTTAAAATGCGATAAGGTCACTGATTTCTAAAATTGCTGTTTTAATATCGAAAACTTTAAATTTCCTATTAATATCCATTTGCTGTCGCATGACTAAAATATAGGGGATTTGGAAAGAATTTCATCTTTGTAAACCAACCTGATCATTCAGGAACACGATACATATATTAGAATTTTAAACCAAAGTTTCAATGTAATAAAAACCTCATGCATCACAAAGTTTAGGCTTAGTATATGTCTTAATTTACACGTTCTGCGTTCAGGACCCCTGCACTATGAAATATATTCAGCACGTAGAAAAGAAGGTAGATGCAATGTATACATTTGTCATGTACCAAGTTCAAACCTGAAAGCTATAACTGAATAGTTTACTGTACCTGACTGTCCACACCAACCGTTATTAACATCAAGAAAAACAGCACTCCCCACAGGTGGGGCATCGGGAGTTTGGTCAGCGCCTTCGGGTACGCCACAAACACCAGCTCCGGTCCTGTCATAGATATAACGTTTTTGAAATGTTTGAAGTTTTGTAATGTAACTATTTTGGAGTTTATCTGCATCTGCAAAGATTTATAAGTACGCTACCCAACTTATATTTAAGCATTGAATGCTTATTTTTGGATGTCGTCAGTCCTGTAACACACCAAGCGGTGTAGACAAATTGAATAACGTATTTTCGCGAACATAAGGGGGAAATATACACTGAATGTAAATATACACACATGAAATTTCAGTTACAGACTACCTGCAAGTAAGTATATTTAATCAAGTAAGCTAAATTGATAATTCTTCATCGATTTATCAGTGAGATACATAGAAAAAAATAGGCATATACCTAATATTTAATGATGTTGAAAATTCAACGGGTGTTCAACTCTTTCAAGGTGTTAAAAACCGTCAATATCTGAGGTCATTGGTGATAAATTTTTAAATACAGAAACATTCACCTTTCTTGTATATCCGCTTTTGGCATAAAGATATTTCATTCATATTTATGAAAAAAGCATCCATCAACATCTATGAATTATTATTTTTTATCAGTTCATGTACAAAAGGTTAAATTAAACACGAGTTCACTTTTCTTTACACTATGTCAGTCTTCTTTAAAATCAGATCGTTGCTCGTCATTACTTGCAGCTTATTTCAGATTCATTAAAAAAAGATTATAATTTCCAAAACACCAAAGGACGTATAGCAAAATTCCATATACATGTACTTGTAAAACTGAAATTTCTTTCTATGAAGATATTGTTCACGTAATAAAGACTCTACTGCAGTATGCATAATGTCATATTATTACTAGTTGCTGATATAGAAATTTCTTCCATTGTAAGGCCTACATCTTTAGCCATAAATCCCACAATGGAAAAAAACAACAAATCCAGCGTAGAAACTCGTCAGCCCGTCGGCTAAAGTACCCATCCACGCATCCCTAAATGACACGAAAGACAGCTTATTGTAAACCTCACATAACAATTTCATTGATTTTTACAATATTTCTCAATGAAAATATCATCATTCATGAAAGAAAATGAAATGTTCTATTTAAACAGGCATTTTTGTACTCTCTTATTTTCAAGTAGTGTTTTCTTCATGATTTGCGATATTTTTAATGCTCTTAATTACTAAGTACGTTGCTAACTCACATCATAGACTGGTTGTTTAATTTTTTGTAATTGGACATTGTAATGATCGCACCCCCAGACCGGGCCAAGTGAAAAAAATACTTGCATACCTGCTTCCGTCAACACCTGCAACCGTATAAGATGTATAAGGCAGGTGTAATATTATAATTACATACAGAAACATGTACATCTCGAATTCATTTCCTTGATCATCATAATATCTTGGTAAGTTTATATACGTTAAAAATTTGAAAACATTTGTTATTCATTCAAATTCCAGAATCTCATTCTAAAATATTTTTTACTTGAAACATAGTTACCGGTACTTTCCCAGCAATTTTTGCACTGTTTTTGAAAGGAACTGAATTATTTATTGAAGTATCTTGAAGAGTATTCATGTACATTTAATTGAAAGATATATCAAGATATTGTTGAACATTTGGTTCATGATTGAGATCAACGCTCCTGTGCTTGGAAGCCTCCAGATTCAGAGGATCTTGTTGATTTTTGGACCCTAAAGCAAGGTTTTTAATAGAAGGCTTTGAAATCACTACATGTTAATAATTTTATTACATTAAATTTATTTGAGATAGATTTTTTAAATAGTAATCGAAAAATGTTATTAGATCAATTTTCTTGAAGAACAGAAACAAAACAATCCCAATTTGAATATTTTTGAAAAGGTATATTGACTTATAAGAGTACAAGTTTGACCATTTTGCCATAGCAATTAGGCCCACACAATGCTGGCTCTATTTCAAGGCCGGGTATTTTCATAATCATTACAATCATGCAAACTTATAAAATAAATTCAAAGTAAAATAAAAAAAAACCTGAACACCAACAGTTGCATACAATTTAATTACTCTTGCCCCATTATACATAAATGTTTCTAAAATATCCACTTCAAAAAAGTACACTGACATAAAGATTTAAATTTGATCCGGTTTAGATTTTAAAATTGTCCTTAAAAAAAAACAACTCCAGAAAAGATTTCAGTTTGATGGATGGGCCTCAGTATTTCCTTAACCACCTGAAAACAAAAAGAGATATGAAAAGATTACTTTATAATCATATTGTACATTTATGAATTACAAATACTGTTTACTAGTGTAACTAATCCAGTGAATAAATGAGAAATAGGATTTGATCACAATTAAACCTTAAAATAAATACAAAAGGGAAGAAAAATGTGAAAAATTTCTCACATTACCTACCGGTACATCATTTACTAAAATTTATTGACAGTTAAGGCAGACAAGTCTTATCAGACAAGAAAAGCTATGATGACCTAGCTTTAATATGACTTCTTTACTTACTTATTGGTTTCTATGTTGTAGAACAATTTAACTTTGTTCTCATAGTAAAAACTGGAGGGCTGCCCATGATTCATTTGACTGTATCCCCCTTTCAGACAAACAATGCCCCCCCTCAGCCGAGGTAGAGGCAGCAGCCCTGGGCTCAGGGAGTGCCTTCACATAGAACCAACAATTGGTTCTAGGATTATAACACTCCACCGATGAAAGCAAGCTGAATTGATGAAAAATATATGAAAACAATTGTAAAAGTTATCACCCAAATTTCTTTTGATTAATTTCAATCAATATTTCTCTTTTTGTCCTGAAAATTGTGAAGACATACTAGTACATACCAATTGCCTTCACCTATTCCACCAATAGCAAATATATAGCCATCTACTTCACAAAGGGAATGCTCCATCCTCGCAACATTCAATGGAGCCACTGGTCTCCACTCTTTGGTCCCGTATGAGTACACCAATACTTTATTGGTAGGGGAGGGACACTCCGAATCTTTATACCTGGCTCCACCTAAAAAAAATTGCATAATCAGATCATCTTGCAATTACTTTAACATGATTTAATTTAACAAATATATATTAAATTTTCTTTAAAATGAAAATTAATTTGGTCAATTGCAGTTTTTGCTGATTTTGTGACATGCTTTGCCCCAAACCCTGTCAAAGTCTCGAGGAAATTCGACCACCTTGATCTATCTACTACTACAATCTTGATAGACCTCTAACAGTGACTTTTTCTCTTAATAAGACAGTTAGTTTCCATTTTAAAGTTTAAAAGATATGGTCAAGATTAAAAAAAGGTAAGACACAGTAAAGAAAGAAAACATGTCTTTCAGTCTAGAATCTTGGTGACATGAAAAACTAAAAGCATTACATACGCCTAAGTCAAGCTTCATTATCTAATATTTTCAAGTGATGATCAGAGAGAAGGATATCCACAGAGTAGAGACATACAGAAGTTTAAAAAAAAGAAACACTGGAGAGAACTTCCCAATTTACTTTCAGATGTCCATGATATTAAGAGTTACTGGAATACTAAATAATGAGGTACGTAGAACTGTATCTACTTACCAACCATGTACCACTGGTCTCCTCCCCATACCATCTCCTTACGATAATCCCTACCACCATCGGAGAGGGGCAGGTCCTGCATTCCATCTCTTTTACTCCTTTTCTTCTTTACATGTTTGTCGTTGCTTTTTCCCTCCATTATGGAAACATGTTTTTGCTTTGGTTTTCTCCCCATCATACAATCCATGCTTTGTAGTCCAGTTGGGTTGGGATGATTGTTTAAGCCACTAGCTTGCTTTCCAGCCAGCCATGCAAGAACTTTAATGTCATTCTCTTTTTCTTTGTTGTTCATCATGGACCCTAGGTATATATATAATTTACGACAATATAATAAGCTGTTTTACTTTTAAGCTGCAAGTTCATGCAATTATTATAAAATAATAAACTCTGGTCATCATATGTACATAATTATGAAGCAAGTCCCTAGCTCTGTTTACCTGAATATCTAACTGCATGATTATGTTTAAACATCAATTTCCAAATTGATAATGAAATTCTTTGTAAATGAGTTTTCTGTATTCTGTCCCTGGGACAGACCATAATAATATCTTCTAAATCAATTTAAAAATTTAAATTTTTGAAGTGTCTAAAAGTTAGGAACATTCATGCACTTTGATAAGGTTTATAGTTTAAACCTTGATCAACTTAAATTTGAAAGTATCCAACTATCCATGCCCTTTTGCCAACTACATCAAGTGAATAAAGGTGACATAAATATAAATAATTAAAAAGTGGTTATGTACAAATAAGATGGCTATCTTAGCTACCTAAATAGTACATTGTTACCAAGGTAACCACCTAGAGTAACTCTCGCGAAAAAGGAACTTGGATAATAGAATGATAGGTTTAATTGGGATTTATAAATGAAATCATCATATTTCATCCATCATTTGTTAAACTTTCTTCTACTATATATAAATAATCATACTCATTAAGAAATAAAATTCCTTTATCCCAAGAGGTCTTAATTTATACATGTAAATGAGTTTTACTGAATTAAATGATAACTACTGAAAGTCACACAATGCTATGTGTACTTGTACACGTCAATTTTATTAAGATGAGCCTGAAAATATATACTTTTTACAGTTTTATCCTCCTTTTTATATCATTTTCACATCAATTTTTTTATATACTTTTTGATGGCATGTTGACAATAAAATATTACATTTTGATTCCTTGTATTGCTTGATACAAGGTGCAGAAATGGTGGATGAGCTTTGACTTCGGGAACAGGCATGACGATTAAAATCATCCATAGCATCTTCAGTCATTAGAACAATGTCAAAAGTGACATCGGGTTCCTTGAACTCAGAGCTACAGTGTGTCTATACAGGCAACAGAAAGAAGAAAGGCAGAAAAGGAATAGGTCACTGAAGAACAGAAATAAAGATTAGAATGGAATGTAACATTGAAATGTTGAAATGGCCTACGTTTACAATGCACATTGAAATGTTTTTGAATGTAAAATTGAAACATTAAAAAGAAAATGATATATATCAAATATATTTATTATTTTAAGCCATTTCACAAAGAAGTTTTTGTTCTCTCCATTAGTCAACCAATAAATAAGAATGTAATTCCTGTAGGTATATTTAATAAAATTCTGGGCATCATATAAATCAAATAAATTCTTTGAAAAAAAACTGAATTTTCCTTCTTAAGTTTATGAATATTGCGAGTCAAGGAAGGGTAAACAAATGAATTTCAAGGTGATATATACGCAGTATTCCTAATTAAACGCGAGGAATTATTCAAAATCGTGAGGAGCACCCTTAGTGAATTTTAAAATCTCGCCATTATTTTTTGAGAGTTGTGAACTATGAGAAATAAGGATAAAAGCTCCACGTTTGCAATTTTATATTCTCACGATTTGATACAAAACAGCGGGATCGCGGAATTAAGTACTCGCATGAAATAAGGAATTTACAGTTATCAATACAGTCATTCCATTCATTCATTCCAGTTTGGAGTTGAGTTTTTAACATATATATACTGTACTTACCTTTGATGATACTTTATTTACAAACTGATGATCAATCTATCTAAGCATGATTTGTATGTTGCACATTTAGCAAACCTGATAATGCTGTCAATTCAGTTGTTTATCATTTATGACACATCATCTTTTATTGTGGAAGTAAAATTATTGAATACCTGCTTTATACTATATAAAAAAAACTTAAATAAAAAACTAAGCATAAATTATTTTAAAAGGAGAAACAATTTGGTACACTATACTCGGGCTATAAAGAAACATAACTATTCATGTACCTTTAGATATTGCTCAACACTTCCTTCACTGTTGGCAAGGCTCCTTGGTTCTTGAATCTTCAGATTTAGAGGGTCTTGCTGATTGAGGCTGATGGAGGTTTGAACCCTACAACAAGGTATAAAAGATGCATTAAATTCTCATATTCTTAATTACACTGTCATTTTTTTTCACAACAAGAATAGAATTCCTGTGTCCCCCGCCGGTCAAGCAGTATACTAGTATCGAGTCTATCGACCAAGGCTGATTTAGGAACTTGACCAAGGTATTAGTGGTATAAACATTTGGTATAAATTTAATGAAAATCCGTCAAAATTTGTAGGCATGAGAGCGCTTACAAGGTCAATTTTTGGATAAAACGGAGTCATTATTGTGGTCAAAGTCCCATAACTCCAACAAAAAGTATTGACCAATGCTGATTTTCCCAGGTATTAGTGGTATAAACATTTGGTTTAAATTAAATGAAAATCCGTCAAAATTTGTAGGCATGAGAGTGCTTACAAGGTCAATTTTTGGATAAAACGGAGTCATTATTGTGGTCAAAGTCCCATAACTCCAACAAAAAGTATCGACCAATGCTGTTTTTTGAACTTGACCAAGGTAATGGTATAAACATTTGGTATAAATTTAATGAAAATCCGTCAAAATTTGTAGGCATGAGAGTGCTTACAAAAAAGTGTGACGGACGGACGCACGGACACATGGACACAAGGACACAAGGACACACGGACGGACGCCCGGCATTTCTATGTCCCCGCTCCGCGTTGCGGCGGGGGACAATAAAATAGAGTAGATCCTTTAATATGCATGTTTTACATAACAGACTGGTAATAAACATGTATATGCCTTATTTAACTTATGTTTATGATTATGTTTATTGTTTAATTTCAAGCTATAATCCTATGATTTATCTTTTTCATATATAAAAGGTAAGGTAATATTGAAGAGTACATGTACTTACCAGTTAGCCATAGTGATCAAGCCAACACAATAGGGGCTCTGCTTAAGGGCTGGACATTTTACGAAGCATTTCATCAATTGCTGGCTTGATAGGTGTGAGAATCTGACCATATCCATCACTCTCTCCAGATTCTTCATTCTATCCCCAGGATGGTGAAGCCAACTTACAGCGCTCTCAAAAATGTCCATCTCTGAACTCACATTGAGCCTATCATTGGACAAAATCATGCAGACTGTGTCCACATCCAAACCGTAGAAAGAGGAACTGTTCCTTATCTCCATAAAATTTTTGGCTACGGCATCCATTAGAATGTCACAAAGTTGCACATCTTTACGACTCCTCATCTTTTGCAAAAGAGCAAGCATGTCATTGTGACTAAGAGAGGAGATTTTCTTCAAACACATCTGTGTGATTTGCTGCACTTCGAACATCCGAGAGAGATCAAGTACCTCATGCAGACAATCAGGCTTAATGACATTGATATTACCAGAATAAATGCAATTTAGGAATGCCTTCAAAGAACCCTCTGAAACTCCAGTAACCTTAATTTGCCTAGGTCTGATAGGTGGCTGAGTAAAGTCCTTGCTGTTAAACAACTTCTCAAACAAAGGACTCTGACTAGCAAGAACGACCTTATGCACCGGGTAAATGATGCTGCCTAGTTTGAATGAAATGTCACATATCTGTTCTCTGTTATAGATCTCATTCAAATATTGGCCGATATTGGCATAGTGCTTGCTGTTTGAAACCTGTATATGGCCTGAGAGTGGTGCACTATCAGTTTCATTTTCAGCCTTGGGAGATGATTTTTTAAGATTTCTGTGAACCTCATCATCTGATGCAGTTGATGAAACTGAACTTGGTGGAGAGACTGAACTTGGTGGAGAAGGAGTCTGGTTTTGGTTTCTGTCCACTATAATTGCATAAATACATTCTTCAAATAAATGATACCTTCATAAAGTTTCAAAATGATTTAAGAATTGAGAATTATTAAAATTAAAATGAATGTTTTTTTTCTAAATATCTTATGATCTAAAAGTCAATCCTTTAATAGCCCAACCTCCACTAACCTTCAATAAATTTTATCAATCTCCTGAACTCAGTGTTTGAAGTTGTTTCTATTTAATCAAAGCAGCATTAAACAGCTTAATAGTTGACTATTTTAATCCAATAGAAAATAAATTTCCTTTAATAATTGTATTTCTAGTAACAACAAGAATAGAATTCCTGGGTCCCCCGCCGGTCAAGCAGTATACTAGTATCGAGTCTATCGACAAAGGCTGATTTTCGAACTTGACCAACGTATTAGTGGTATAAACATTTGGTATAAATTTAATGAAAATCCGTCAAAATCTGTAGGCATGAGAGCGCTTACAAGGTCAATTTTTGGATAAACTGGGGTCATTATTGTGGTCAAAGTCCCATAACTCCAACAAAAAGTATTGACCAATGCTGATTTTCGAACTTGACCAAGGTATTAGTGGTATAAACATTTGGTATAAATTTAATGAAAATCCGTCAAAGTTTGTAGGCATGAGAGCGCTTACAAGGTCAATTTTTTCATAAAACGGAGTCATTATTGTGGTCAAAGTCCCATAACTCCAACAAAAAGTATCGACCAATGCTGATTTTCGAACTTGACCAAGGTATTAGTGGTATAAACATTTGGTATAAATTTAATGAAAATCCGTCAAAGTTTGTAGGCATGAGAGCGCTTACAAGGTCAATTTTTGGATAAAACAGAGTCATTATTGTGGTCATAGTCCCATAACTCCAACAAAAAGTATCGACCAATGCTGATTTTCGAACTTGACCAAGGTATTAGTCGTATAAACATTTGGTATAAATTTAATGAAAATCCTTCAAAGTTTGTAGGCATGAGAGCGCTTACAAGGTCAATTTTTTCATAAAACGGAGTCATTATTGTGATCAAAGTTCGATAACTCCAACAAAAAGTATCGACCAATGCTGATTTTCAAACTTGACCAAGATAATAGTGGTATAAACATTTGGTATAAATTTAATGAAAATCCGTCAAAATTTGTAGGCATGAGAGCGCTTACAAGGTCAATTTTTGGATAAAACGGAGTCATTATTGTGGTCAAAGTCCCATAACTCCAACAAAAAGTATCGACCAATGCAGATTTTCGAACTTGACCAAGGTATTAGTGGTATAAACATTTGGTATTAATTTAATGAAAATCCGTCAAAGTTTGTAGGCATGAGAGCGCTTACAAGGTCAATTTTTTCATAAAACGGAGTCATTATTGTGGTCAAAGTTCGATAACTCCAACAAAAAGTATCGACCAATGCTGATTTTCGAACTTGACCAAGGTATTAGTGGTATAAACATTTGGTATAAATTTAATGAAAATCCGTCAAAGTTTGTAGGCATGAGAGCGCTTACAAGGTCAATTTTTGGATAAAACGGAGTCATTATTGTGGTCATAGTCCCATAACTCCAACAAAAAGTATCGACCAATGCTGATTTTCGAACTTGACCAAGGTATTAGTGGTATAAACATTTGGTATAAATTTAATGAAAATCCGTCAAAGTTTGTAGGCATGAGAGCGCTTACAAGGTCAATTTTTTCATAAAACGGAGTCATTATTGTGATCAAAGTTCGATAACTCCAACAAAAAGTATTGACCAATGCTGCTTTTCGAACTTGACCAAGATAATAGTGGTATAAACATTTGGTATAAATTTAATGAAAATCCGTCAAAATTTGTAGGCATGAGAGCGCTTACAAAAAAGTGTGACGGACGGACGCACGGACACACGGACGCACGGACCCACGGACACACAGACCCACGGACACACGCGTTGCAGCGGGGGACAAAAAGAAAAAAAAAAGGTTTGAAAACAATATTTTGGGTTGAAGCTTACAAACCTTTTGTCATTTGTTCAGAGAAGGCAAGCAACCTTTTTTTATGGAGAGCCAAGTAAATGCCAACAGGATCCAACAAATATATACAAAGTAAAATGTGAATACCCCTACCTTTCTGCTGAATATTTCTAAACTTCATGGAGTCCAAGACCACAGACCCAGAGGAGGAAGTTGTAGATGTAGAAACCCTAGATGTAGAAGCTCCCAAGGCAGCATTTTCAGCCTTAAATAAAATGAATATATTTCAAACAATAAAATATAGATTGATAACAAATGTAAACAAAACCATTACTTTTATATTAAGCAAAAACTTACTTTCATCCTCTCTTGCCGCTTCCTCTCAAGCCAGCAGGCCTGAGGGTCGGCATCCTCTTTGCTCATGAAGCTGTACCAAACGTCCCGATTTACTACAACCGGTTCACGCTTTGGCAGGACTTCACTTGTTACAATCATAGTGTCCTTCATCTTTGGACACGATGAATTTCAAGATATCCAATACGGCCTTTCAAATTTCTGAGGTTAATTAAAGAATACAAATAAATTAACAGTTGATAGAATGTTCCAATTGAACGATGTATATAACCACACACGAGTACCCGACACTTCCGACGAATCGATTGGCGATGGCGAAGATTGGTAGTATTCACAAACTATCAATCTTTTGGAGTCACGAAAACGCAGCTTCCCTACAGCAATACTATTATGTAACTAAGGAAGTCTAAACATGCCCGCGCATTTAACTTGAAATGGCAGGAAGTAGGATAATTTCTAGTCTTTTCGTTGAAAAAGATATTTCCGGATTTTTTTATAACAGGCAGAAAAGTCGATCAATGCATGTAGCGTGTAGATTAATCATTTTTACTCAAGACCTAAATAAAGCAAGACAAGTATTTCACTTAAGGGTGTTGTTTACTCAGGGTTTGAGTTCTCAAATTCGGATTGTTATAAAGTTCAATGTAATGAGTAAAATTTGTTCTAAACAAAAAAAGTATTAATGAAATGAATTATTATTGACAAAACATTTGATATTTTTACTTTATTACGGAATTAGGCTCAAACAAAAATAGACTTTTAGCCAAACAGAGAAAATTCGGACTAAATTTTGCAGATTTTGTTTTTCGCTAAAACATTTTTGGCAGTACTCTAATATTGAAAGCTAAGATTTTATATTTTAGTCTATTTAATTTTTCATATTTTCTGCTGGTTTTACCTCACTTAATCATTAAAATAATTGAATGGCACGAATTGCGAAAATATTTTAAAAAAATTAAAAACGATAAAAGATACCATATCTCAAAATTTTGATCATTGACCTCATATAAATTTCATGCCAACAGAATAATGTCAATATAGATAGTTCAATGCTATAAATGTTTTTGTATTATCATCATTCAATTTTTTGTAAACTTAGATAAAAAAAATAGGTAGGGATTTGAAAACTGATAGAGGAAATTCGGACTGGAATATTTTTTCAAATTGTAGCTGAAATCTTAATGTTTTGTACCTATTTAGTGCCACTGCCATTCATGAAATGTATTACATTTTTTTAAAGTGTTTTATTATTTGAAATATATTTACAATTAAGAAAATTTCAGTTGTAATGTAAAATTTTATGGGATTTTTCTTGATTTTTCAAAATATATTCAATGGCCATTGACTCAAAAAGTAGGTCATTGACCTACTTTTTTGAAAGTAAAAAATAACACTACAATCAAAGGTCTATAACATACAATAAATGGGGTTTCATTATCATCAGTGGAATTTTTTTTCATTCTGAGTAAACGTCATCCTTAAGCGGAAAAACGCAAATATCCTTAGTTACATGTAAGATATCTCTTCAAAGATACGATACACGGATAGGCTATATCCCCAAGTACCCAAACTCCGTCACCATTAGCTGAAAACATTGCGCGTTTCTCTGTAAATTATTTTCTGCGGTTTTTATCATTTGCAATCACTAAATATAACCTGAAACGTTCTAATCTATTAAAAAATAAACAAAAATAAAAATATTTTTATTATTATTCAAATAAGCCATCTGAATACAACGTTTATCACACGTGCTATCATAACTTATGAACCTAACTCCGTCACACGCATGATATATGATACGCCAGGGAATGTAGACACATTAAGAGTTAAGTTTAAACTCAACTTGTATCTAGACCAAGTTAAAATAAGTAAAATCGGTGTATACAATTTAAATTGTATTTAATTTCATCAAAGTGAAATGATCGCCAGAATAAAAAAATGGGTCATTGTATCAACAATCACAATGACCTTTTTAGAATGTATGGAAGTCATTTGATTTCTATGCATGATGAATAACATTTTTTTAAAAGAAAATTATATAAACTTTAATGAAATTTTGTGGATCGTTAAAATATGCCACCGTTAAGTATCCAATTTAATCAAAATTAGACGTGCTGAATCAGCGCTACACAGCCCACGGGTTCTTGAGGACGGGACCACCATCCCCCCTCCCCAATATTTACACCACCACCACCACCACCCCCCTATATAAATTTGATAGAAAAGGAGAAAAGTAATAAAAAGTTGAAGTTCCTGATTTTTTTTCAACGAATACCTCCTCCATTTCTCATGGACAGATAGGAAAATCTCCAGATATTGCCAAGTCCAACACTATATCCAAAGAGGGACAAAAGGTACTCTATTTTCCGACTCCAAACCACTCGTTCCCCGGGACTCGATGAATCAGATTCAGAATCTAGTAACACTGGCTCATTTTCCAGGAAACCTGTGTCAACATTCGTTTCCTTTGACATGATTTACATCTGAAAACAAAGCAAAAAATGAGAGTAGCTTAAAACAAGAGGCCCAGGGGCCACATCGCTCACCTGAGCCTTAACTCTGATCAAATTAGCATTACAGTATCGAAATCAAAATATCTTTACAACTAAGTACAGTAGATCTTGCTAAAAAAAAAAGTTGAAAATCTGCCAATTTTTATCCACATCTTTATTTGGTAAATGCCAAGCCCCTTGTTGTTGTACCTCTAAGAAGATTTTCCTCTAATCCTAAATACCCCCCCCCCTATTTTGTGGCCCCACTTTTCTCTAGGGAATCATGGTATCATCAAACTTAAATCTGCATAACCTGAGGTTTCAAACAAAGTACTGAGTTTTGGACGGAAAACTTTCCAAGAATATTTTTAAAGATTTTCTCTATATATTCCTATGTAAAAATTCAACCCGCTATTGTGGCCCCGCCCTACCCCCAGGGACTATGATTTTGCAAACTTGAATTTATACACTACCCGAGGATGCCTCTACACAAGTTTAGGCTTTTCTGGCCAAATAGTTTTTAAAAAGAAGATTTTTAAAGATTTTCTCTATATATTCCTATGTACAAATTCATCCCCCATTGTGGCCTCACTGTATCCTGGTACTATGATTTAAACAAATTTGAATCTATACGACCTGGGGATGCTTCCACTCAAATTTGGGCTTTCCTGGCCTAATAGTTTTCCGAAGAAATTTTTTTTTAAGATTTTCTCTCTATATAAAAATTTATCCCCCATTGTGGCCCCGCCCTACCCCCAGGGACTATGATTTGAACAAACTTGAATCTACACTATCTAAGGATGCTTAAACGCCAATTTAAGCTTTCCTAGGGTAATAGTATAAAAAAAACATTTAAGATTTTCTCTATATAATCCTGTATAAAAATTCACACCCCAATTGTGGCCCCACCCTACCCCCGGGGACCATGATTTGAACAAACTTGAATCTACATTATCTGAGGATGCTTCCAGTCAAATTTAAGCTTTTCTGGCCTAATAATTTTTTAGAAAAAGATTTTTAAAGATTTTCTCTATATATTCCTACATAAAAATCCATTCCCCCATTGTGGCCCCGCCATACCCCCGGGGACTATGATTTGAACAAACTTGAATCTTTACTACCTGAGGATGCTTCCACTCATATTTGAGCTTTCCTGGCCTAATAGTTTTTGAGAAGAAGATTTTTAAAGATTTTCTCTATATATTCCTACATAAAAATCCATTCCCCCATTGTGGCCCCGCCATACCCCCGGGGACTATGATTTGAAGAAACTTGAATCTACACAACCTGAGGATGCTTCCATTTTAATTTGAGCTTTTCTGGCCTAATAGTTTTTTAGAAGATTTTTAAAGATTTTATCTATATATTCCTATGTAAAACTTGATCCCCCTATTGTGGCCCCACCCTACCCCTGGGGACCTTGATTTGAACAAACTTGAATCCACACTACCTGGGGATGCCTCCACACAAGTTTAAGCTTTTCTGGCCAAATAGTTTTTGAGAGGAAGATTTTTGAAAAATACTAACAAATTTTCAATAATTCTCAATTATCTCCCTTTTAAAGAGGGCGTGGCCCTTCATTTGAACAAACTTGAATCCCCTTTATCCAGTGATGCTTTGTGCCAAATTTGGTTGAAATCTGCCCAGTGGCTCTGGAGAAGAAGAAGAAAATGTGAAAAGTTTACAACGACAACGCCGCCGACAACGACAACGCCAACGCCGACGACAGACAATGGACAAATTTTGATCACAAAAGCCCACATGAGCTTTCAGCTCAGGTGAGCTAAAAATGTAGTGATATTGTTATGTCGTGATTGAATAACGTTTTTTTTCCTTTTCTTTTCTTGCTTGAATAAATGTGATTAAATCTTGAATGCCAAGGAAGGTATTGTAACATTGAAAATTTTATTACCACCCACGATATACCCAAAATTTACAAAATTCCAAAATCCCGAATTGTTTCCTCATTACATTGTTCACCATGTATCCTTTAATCTATTTACTGTTTAGACAAAATGTTAGTGTAGAGAGCATGCTGCGTCAACACTACACATGTGCAATATATATAAAAAATATATACATAATATTATTCCTATGAAATAACCACCTTTTTATTCAAACTCTTTTAAAATTTGACTTATTGTAATAAGTATTTTTCAGAAATGTTTTCGCACCAAGAATTTGATCTAGATGTATTTACTTTACGTTCTTTTCTTCCCTCAAAGAACTTGAAGTCTGAACAAGTTTGTGATATATCGATATTGGGACAATGTCAAAGTCTCTCCTGGGCATGAGTATTTGATTTTGCCATACTTTGTTACTAAATTCAAGGTTTTTCAGCTTCGTGATTTCTTAGCAGATTTTTTTGAAAGTCGAAAATACATTAGTATCCACGGTTAAAACGTGTTCGAACACAAAGTTGATATGGATACTGATCTGCCATATAAACATGATGTAGCCTATATGTTTGTGTAACCATACAAAAGCAAGCCCTATACTTATAATATTTATTTTATTTAAATAAAATATGCTACTTTTAAATTCCAATGTAGATTTTTGGTAATATTTATTATAAGTGTTATAATCAGTTGCATGTAATCATACACAATTTGATACAACTAAGTGGACAATGTGTTTTGAATATTCTCTGGAAATAGGTTGAAGAACACATGTGACAATAGTCTCAACATACGTGTTTTTATTTTGTCGGTCAAAACGTCGATTATAAATTTTAAGAAAAATACAAGGATCTTGCATTACAAAAAGCAAAACAAAGACTTGAAGCATGCATATATCACAATTTTTCCCTAACGTCGGTAAAACTTCGTTAATTTCATACTGTAGAGTAAATTATACTTCTCAAAAAGACCAGGCTGAAGCTAGCAGCCACTAAGCCCGTAGAAGCTAGCAGCCAATAAGGATATTCATCAGAGTACTGGGAGTACTCGAACTGAAAATTATATTTTACTTTATTATCTGCATATTTTAATTAATATCAAGAAGATTTATGCATTAATGATTTTTCTGAGCATGGACAACCCCAGAGGCATAAAGCTTGCCCGGAAAAAATATTATTGCGTTTGTGTCTAATGAATTCAATTGAATATTGGTATTTGTCTATTCTTATGCATGAAAATTGATCCCCAAGTCTGGTTACTTTACTCCAAAAATAACATGCATCGAAAATCATAAAATCCTCGTATTATTACAAAAATGGGACGGTCAGACCTCTTACAATGTGATTTTATTCTCATAAAAAAATTACCCTCAATCGAAAACCAGAAAGTTAGAAATCCAAAGATGAATTGGGATTATTTTGTGTCAGCCATGTTTTTAGCAGTTCACAATGATATAGGGGTGAAAAGTGGTTCATTATCTACCTTATCTTTGAAGTGTGCATCAAATGAATACCGTTTCAAATTTGGGCTGTAGGGGTACCACCAAGTGGCTCCCAGGGGTTCTGGCTCATTTCAGGGGTTTATATCTGACTTAAGTTTGATCACAATAACTTGGAAACACTAGAATTAGGTAGAGGGCCTCAGGGGGTATTCAGTATAAGCGTTAGAGGGCACCTTTGACCCCTGCAAGGGTCCAGTTAGCTCACCCGAACTTTGCACTTTTTAGCAGTTCACAATGATATAGGGGTGAAATGCTAAAAATTTTCAAAGTGAGTTATTTGGTCCCAAATTTAACGCACTTTGAAAATTTTTTTCAAAGTGCGTAATTTTTTCAAAGTGCTTTGCCACATGCGTTGTTATGTATTTGAAAATTTGAAATATACTGTAAATGTTTTATAATGCAACTATAGCATCTGCAATGTCATTCTATTTCATAGCTGCAGATTTTTTTCAGACCAGGAGCTACAGTCCTGCAGCTATCTATTTCAGTTCATTAAAACTAAGATACTAAAGGTACAGGATTTGGTGATCTGCTATTTAATAGGGTTGTAACTTTTTGCACCGTCTTATTCATCTTCTTTCATTGTAATTTATCATATTTTGTAATACTTTAAAAAATATTACCCAGTTACCACAAACTGACCAACATGGTGTCCTTGTGTGCATTTTGCTACACCAGCTTCAAAAGCAATTAAAGTAGCCATAAAATCAGTAATCATTGCAATCCATCCATGGTTATTTTAAGCGTTTTCAATTATCACAGCACCTATTTTTCTATTACAGATGAGATCACAAATTGACTTCATCCTATCATGACTACCACTAACCATGTTGTATGATAATTTTATTACAAAAATGACCATTAAAATATTTACAACTGTCTTACTATAAAAAATTCAATAAATAAACATATCACTCACTCAAATCACGTTCTATGGTTACATGTTCATGTATACCGACAACCATACAGATGCTGAGACAAATGTAGCACAAGTTTACATTATCTACATGTAGATGTATAACATTACATGCACTTACATGAAAACACTTTGATATGTATATGGTATCTTTCTCTCATAATTAAAAGTTTGCATAGTTATCTACAGTGAAACTCCACAGTAACAGATCATAAAGAAGTTGCAATTCTTCTAATATCAGTAAGATAGAGAATGTCCAGGAGCAATTATCATCTGTAGTCTTTGACAGCTTCACCAACAAACATGATTCAGTTCACTAGCCACACTTCCTTAAACTTCCATTCCTAAGCCTTCAGTCCTGAGCATAATATCAAACAGTGTCCCTATTCATTCTCTACTGATATCCTGCAGTTATTGATCACTAGGTCTAGTCCTGTCTACATCAGGACATCTTTTCCCTTTTCCATGGCTTTTCCACTATGGTCGTCACAAGCTGGTTTTGGAAGATGAAGATCTTGATCCTGTCAAACACATAGAGGAATACAAGAAGAACAGATACGTACTGCACCCAGCCCCACTTGATCATATACCAGAATCCTGGGTAATAGCTAACAACAGTTAAGGTCACAGAATCATAAAACGAAAAAAGAATTATATTTTCGTTCAATAAACAAGCTTTCAGCTCAGGTGAGCTAAAAAAACAAAATAAAACACAAAGTCATGCAGATTGATGCATTTTAGGTGCAAGTCATTGTCTTGTAGGCAAAAAAAGTTTATTTTAGTATAAAATAATGCTCTTAGACAATCAAATACATGAAGTATAGTACCGTGTAATCAAAGTTGAATCCACAATACATTTGGCAAGAGGCATTTTACAATGCAAAGCCAAAATAGTGCAGTGTATTGCCTTTTCTACACGGTAAGAGTTGAACTGATTATTAAGCATCTGATGAATAAATCTGCTTGCATATGAAATGTGTGTGCTGTCTATAGTACCGGTATAAGACATGTATGCTGTCAATGATATAACATATAAAGATGTGTATGCTATCTATACTATAATGACATGAGTGATTGTGAGAAGGATACAGAATCATCTGTTCTGTGTAGGTGATGTTGCTGCTGATGACAAATGGCTGGCCCGCCCCTCGCCCACTCCTCCACAGTGAATAGGGTGCATTTAACTGGGTCGTCACTGAAATTAACCAAAACATTATCAATAAAGCAAAATGAATGAATGATGATAGTGCTCAGAAAAGGTAGGTAATTGACTTGCACTCATCTTCCTAAGTCAAGAGTTTCTTATCCGCTCCACTCTATATAAACCTTAGACAAAATTTGACAGGGTAAAAAACCCAGTTCTCTTGTTGGTCTCATTAAAGTTTGCATGATCCAATAAGAAACATTGCTTTAAGCATTATTGTTAATTGTGCATTGATCAATGTTGAGCCGTTGTCAAATGTATTTGAAACAGGCTAGTAAGTAATTGACTTTAATACTGCTATCGTATTTTAGCAAGAGTGAAACCATCTTTTCAAAATCTGATTACTACAAACAACTTATTCATAATAGCAGCCTTATTGCTATAGTTTTTCTGTTTAATTAGCAGTTTCTGATTGGTCAGAACAAGAGTTCACAAAACTTAGAAATTTGTACTCTCAATAGATGGCACAATGTTATGTCTGTTTGGTCAAGGGTTTATGTAGAGCGGAGCAGATCAGAAACTCTTGATCTGGAAGATGACTTGCAGAGATCGCGAGATTAATGGTTTCTTTAAAAACAAGTTGTCAATTTGTAGCATATTTTGTCAAATTTTTCTAATACAAAGATCTCCAATTCAAATACGGAACCAAACATTCTCATATGTGGTGATAATATGAGGCAAAAAATATATTCTTACCATTTCTTTCTGTGTAAGTTTTAAAGATGTTTGCTAGATCATAGTCTTCTGCATACACACTTGTAGAATCAATGATTGAGCCCTGCAAGATAAATATTCTTTTTATATCTTCCGATTTCATCTACAAATACTTGTAATAATCATTCTATACTCTAGTATTTCACAGAAATGTAATTGAAATACTCTGTTATTAAACCTTAGGCCTTATTAAAATTGATATACATACAAATACATCATATATGCACTTTTAAGGAAAATGGCTTAATTAAATCTTTAAGCAAAGAATTAAAAAATATGAACTATAATTTCCATAAGCATATTCAAATTCAAATAAAAGAAAGTAACAGAATTTTAAAACTTGAGCATTTTTTAAAAGAAAAAAAGATACTCTCTTATCAAAATCCTTGTCACAATTTCCTTAATTTTGAAGATTCATCAAAAGTTGATTGAAGGCAAATGCATATGCAACGCTGTTATTTTGTGGAATTAAGAACACTCATGTGTGGAGTAACATCACCCCTTCTTTTAAAAAAAATCTACCAGATCTCTCCTTGGAACAAAAATTTGGTATCTAGTCATACATATATCTATAAGGGAAAAATAATAGATTCCAGTGATTTATCAATTATCTTTTCTTTGTTGTTGTTGCTGCTCTTCTGCTTTGTAAACATACTATACAGGAAAATTAATTTACAGGTATATATATCAAATCTCCTTTATCTTAAACATCAGAACAAAAAAAAATCAACATGAATTGTGCATTTTCATTAGTTACCAGTATTTGTTTCCTTATTTTTTTCGCAGGAGGAGAGTGTGTGGTGGTTTACTTGGTTGTTTTATAATTATCTATAATAAACCATAATTTCAGAGCAAAGTATTTATTTAACTTACGCTGTATCTTAAATCCTGGCCTCTGTGTCCTATGGGTTGTTTCTGTCTCATATTCAGTTCACCATAAACATCCAGTCTGGCTCCAGGTTTTGGGGACTCATAATTGATGTATGCCATGGATTCCATCCCAAAAGATGAAAATCTCTAAAAAAAAAAAAAAAAAAATGAATAGTCAGGCCTCACTGAAATTTTCTTTGCTAGAACATGTGAAAGGTGAAAGCTGAAAATTCAATCTATTTCATTAGATGGTCTGAAAATTGAGGTTTTGATACCAACTTTCTTAATTATCAAGTAAAGAATGTATATATAACTTATTCGTTACAGTAAATGCCTTTTCCTTTATTAAGAAATATTTATCTTGCATATTTATTATTCGATTTCAAAGCAGCCCACTGGATTAAATTAATCCTGTTGAATTTTTATTGTCTATAATCTTAAACTGCTATGTCCACTATAAAGTGTACGTACATGCAAAGTGTAGTCAAAAAAGAGGAGAAGCTTTGCTCCAACAACTTTTTCAGATCCTAAAAGAGGCATCTCAAGTTTGAATTCTAGTCCATCAGCTTTCCCATCACCATTCTCATCTGGTTCTCTTGACTATTTAAATAAAATAGCTCATAATGAAGAGAGAAAAATATCATAAGACATTGAATTGATATCAATTATTTCAGAAATATGTGACAGCCAGAGCAAAACAATAGCAAAAAAAAACAACAAAGAATGAATAAAGATCAATCTAAAAGAAATCAAATTTTTGGTTTCTGGATTTTGTAAAATTATTGACATACCGGTATATGAATTCATCAATCAAATTCAATAATCAAATTCAATACCTGAATGAGTGGTATTCTGATATTTTGCTGCTGAAGCTGGTTGTATCTTTGATATGTACTGTAGGTGATAAAACTCCCTTCCTGCTCTAGTTCAAGAACCACAAGGAACTGTTTCTTGAAATGGACAGTTGGAACTTCTCTATAGAATTCTTCTTTCTTCCAGAACCCTAAAATATGTGTATATGGATTGTTTACTACTAAATACAATATGTCCAATCAAAAAAGAAAATTATTACAATTCATCAGGAAAACTGTATGAATAAACTTGAATCTTGAATCTAAAGCAGGGTGACAGAAAGCGAGACAGGCTAACCAGACACTGAGAGTGAAACTTAAATGGGAGTGATTGTGAAAGTGAATCAGTTGGAGAGTGAAAGTGAATTCAAAATGATTTATATGAAAGTTAGAATGTGTATAGAATAATAGAAAAGGAAATAAAATTTGGAAATACATGTTAACTCTTGAATATATTATATTATATATATATATATATATATATACTTTTTAAATAATATTTTAAAACATAAATTACATTATGCCTGTATGCACACATGTACAACACAACATCACTTATAGCAGGGACGTATATACTAACGGGTACTGAAAACCTAAAATTAATTGCATGAATTTATTCTGAACGGATCTGACACTCATAGAACATACTCCAGACTAGTACATTATACTATGTGACATTACTTTAAATGACTGTAGAAACATTTGTTTTTCTGAAACTCTACTGGCGTGCGACCAGTTCTCGCCGAGTACCATTTCTCGCCAGTACATTGTGACATCATTTTTCGTCTATAATTTTATGTGTTGATAAAATGACGTCACAATGTACTGGCGAGAAATGGTACTCGGCGAGAACTGGTCGCACGCCAGTAGTCTAAGTATAGATGCAAGTTATAGTTGTGAATACCATATCTGACAGGAATCTGAATGTAAATTAATCTATAAACTCAGATACTTTTCTTATTTTTTATATTAATTGTATATTCTATCAAATTCGAAACACTTTAATGTAAAATCACGGTTGTGAGTGATATTAATGTTAAGAACATCATGTTCATGCATGTCCAATTCAATCAAATCAAAACAATTCATTTGCTATGTTGTTGTAAAAATCACTCACCATAACTTCTATAAACAACGAAAAGTGGCGGAATGAAAACGAGGAATAAAATACAAAATGTCAATAGCGAAGCTTTTGTGCATATATGGGTCTTATAACGTCGGAGTTCTGGGTGGGCAAACACTTCGTATACCGCCATTTTTAAACAAAGTAGTATCGCAGCAAAATTTTATAGTCGTACATGAATTTTTATATCCGTGCACATTTATTTATTGGTTTATAATTTCGACAATGTAGAAATCAAAAGTTGAAGTTGTATCTTTTCGCTTTTATGGTTAATTTTTCTATGCATTTAGTTTGTATATTATTTGTCTGTTTGGAAAGAGTATGCATACGTATAAGTTATCAATAATCGAATACCCGGAAGTAAAATAAAATTTGTAAATAAAGTCAGCGGGAAATTGGAATGAGAAAAGGAAATAAACTAGGTATGTTTCTATTTTATTAAACTATCAAAAAAAGATAAAATCAACGTCATTTTTATTTTACAAAAACAACAATTGCCAAGGCTTTGCAGCCATGTATATGTAGAAGTTTCAATCTTTGGAGTGTGATGAATCTTAACTTCAACATTAGTGATACTCATTTTTATGCTTATCTTTGAGTGCTGTTTGGTCAAATAGTCGGGTTTACAACATATAACAAGAAGCTATCTTACTTCCGAGGTTTAATTAATTGATTTGCACAATATATTTTGCATTTAAATACAACTAAAATTTTTAAAATATTGTCATCTTGTATTAATTTAAATAGAGATGGAGAAGGATACCCCAAGGACACTAATACAAGGACTGATTAATGCTTCGCAGACTAATGAGACAAAACGTCCAGTCAGAAAACGGCAGGTCTCAAAAACGCCTGAAGTAGACAACAGACTTAGTCGTTCACTTCCATCTGCAGAAATAGGTCTGGGCCAGCGAGAGGAGGACATTCCCAGGTAATTTTTTCTTAAAGCAATGATATAACTATTGAATTATTTTTTATCTACATGTATTTCATATTTAGAACTTTTAAGTATACAACAGATGCTTTATTTAGCCTTTTCTATATATTTGAAATTAAAATATTGACTATAGTCATACATGAAAATACATACACTATAGATTTCTTTATTTGAATATTACAGAACCAACAATAGAAAGTATCACTTCAATGGTATGTATTTTGTAGAAGTTTCAATCTGTTATGTTTGATGCTGTAGAGTAGTGTATATTATAGTTGAACTATAACATGAAATTACAATAATTTAATAATCTTTTCATAATGTAACACTAAATTGTATTGATCTTTTGGCATGAATTTGGCAAATATTCAGCTTTCATCAGGAAGAAGTATCAGAATAGGAAATATGAAGTTGAGTTCAATTAATTGATACATACATATATTGTAACTGGTAAGTTAAATAGATAGTTTTTTTTCAAATAGAGATGGAGAAGGATTTAGATACCCCACGGACACTTATACAGGGACTGATTAATGCTGCGCAGACCAATGAAACGGAACGTCCAGTCAGAAAACGGCGCATCTCTCGAACACCAGAAGTGGATACCAGACTTAGTCGATCACTTCCACCAGCAGATATAAGTCTAGGCCAGGGAAGTGAAGACATCCCAATGTAAATATTTTTTTGCAGAGTGACAAACTTTATGAACTTGTTGCATCTATTACCGTAAATATAGATTCCTATAAATGAAACATACAGATCCCATGAAATCATAAGAAGCACATTTCGACAATTTTCAAATTGAACTACGGTTTTGTAGTTTATACAAAAAGGATTTCTGAATACTAGTATCCATTAAAACAGCATCAAGTATTTAGAGAATGTTAATCATGATTCCTGCTGCAATATGCTTTTTGATAATTCTGTGATGTTTAATCATCGTTTTTATTTGATTTTCTGTTACCAAGCAATGTCACAGACGATAGCACTCCTAAGAAAAGGAAATTTGCCGGAAGGAGACGAGAGTCATTGGTTGATTCTGTGCGTCGGAAAAGATTTCATTTTCAGAACTCAGGTACAAAATCAGATAATGTACCATACTGACCTATTTTCTAAAGTATAAATATATCATCCTTTGGAAAAGATTTGATTTTCGAAGACATTTTACAGAAATTTGAATAACTGTTTTATGTAAAGTAAATGCATAATTTAAAGCTATTTACTCATCAGGACAATAGCAAGTTTATTGTCTCCTCTTAAGGCAACTAATTTCCTCAAAGGCACATTGTGAAATAGTTGATATTGAGAGCTTTTGTCCAAATAGTTAGGTAAATCGATGTTTTATTATACTATAGAAGACTTTAATTTGCTGTTGGTAAGCAAATACAAGTTTATCAGACTTTGAATTTAACAGATAAGTCAAGATAAAACATTCTAAATATTAATGTACATGTAGTTTTGATGACCTTTTATCATGGGCAAATGGCATGGAAACTGTTTCACTGTAAACATTCTGTAGATAAAATAAAAGGTTTGTGCATTGTAAATTTACAAAAAATATGAGCAGATTTAAAGCAAATATGCTTTTAAACTTACAAGGTTATATACACTTATTTATTTTTAGAACCATCAATGACGCTGCCAAACAGTCCAAATAAAATTGCGATGGATAACAGTTCAGGAGAGCCTAGGAGAAAATCCCCAAGATTAGCCAGTCAAATGGAGATTCAGTCCTCAACTACAGAGTTATCTTCATTCACCTCTAATGCTTCACAGCCAAGAAATCTTAAGAGAAAAAGAGAAAAACCAAAGTTCATTTTTTCAGTGGAGAAGGATTCATCAAAAACTTCCCAACAGGGAGAAGAGGCTTACAGCCTTAGGTCATCTCCAGTGAAACAGACACCTAAAAGGACTTCACCACGAAAACAGTCTAACTCAGTTCACCGCCTTATATCATCACAAGTGGAACAAACAGCACCAAGAACTCCACCTCAAAAACAGCCAAAATCAACTAGTGACATTATGCCATCTCCAGTGAAACAGATAACTCCAAGGACTTCCCCCAGAAAACAGCTGAAATCAGTTGATAGTCCTAGGTCATTCCCAGTGAAACCAACAACACCAAGGTCTTCACCAAGGACACAACCAAAATCAGTCCAAAAGCAGCAACACTTTTCTTTTACTAAATCTGCTTCTGTGCTTTCTACACCCCAAAGGACCACACCTGTGAGCTCCAATGTAACAACTCCTTCAAGGATTCTGACAAGTACACCTCGAAGGGTCCAGCCAATTGCTTTCAATGGTACATGTATGCTTTTGTTCTATGGAAGTTCAATTTATCTTTTCTTGATTTTAGAATTTATAGCAAGTTCATGCAAAGAATTGATTATTTTCAGATGAAAATTTTAGTATAGCTATGGAAAACATCTCTCCAAAAAGAAAGAGTCTTAGACCTGACAACGATGAAATTGCATCATTTTCCAATAGGTCATCTTTATCAATCCTAAGAAGTAGTGCAAGAATGTCTGATAATGATAATGATGAAAACTTGATAAATTCACCACGGAAAAACAACACAAGTTTTAGAAGGAAAACACCAGAGGAAACTACTGAATCCCTGTCAAGAAGAATATTGAATGAAGACCCAGAAGAAAGCTTCATTGGAACTCCTAACACACATGTTAATCAAGACGAGACTCCAAGAACTCCAAACAGACACTTGAGGTCAGTTGATTTTTACAGGGTCAAACAATCTACACAGAAGACTCCAACACAAACGGAAATGAAAAGTCCATCTAGGATAAATGTGACACCAATATCACAAAGAAATGCAAGAAGATTAGCAGCTTCTCAAACACAAAATATTGTGGATCGAACAATGCCAAGTGGGAGCAAGACAGGAGACAATGAAGGTCCCATGCATGGGATGCCTGGAAGGGATACAGTCATGACCCCTGCATTTGAGCGAACAGCCCTGGGGCCAAGGCATTCCAGCCCTGTATCTAGAACTCAGCACATCACACTGACTGGTGATGAAAATTTGCCAGGTACATATGCACCAAAGATTGAGCGTTAATTTTTGTGGAATTTCAATACATTGGTAAAGATGATCATGAAGAATACACTGTTTTTATTTATGATGAAGTATACACTAACAAATTAATTTACTTCATCACTACGATGAGTCTTTAATAACATTCACCTTGAGTAAACAAAAACCCGGAGGATCTGAGAGGTACCACAATTTGAGTTTTGGTTAAATTATTGGGTAGAGGGTGTCCAATATTAAACATACATGTAAATATATGTTTATTTTTATTAATTGGGTTTTCCAATGGAAAAATCTGGTTATTGAAATGTTGAAAATTGTGGGCGGGCGGCTGCCAAAAGGGTACCCCTATTGTACAGATAACTCCTCCTACAGTTTTCTAGATAGGAAGTTGTTCATTTGCTGATCAATTGGACATATATCAGAGGTGTGCATATTGCTAGGATTTTGATTTCTGATGATTTATGAAAAAAATTTCAGCTGTTGAACTTATTCATTTTTTGGCAAAGTGTTGCATATAGAGTACCGGTACCCCATTTCTATGGATAGGTACTGTTTGTCAATTCACGGTTGACAAATGGATTATGGATACTGCTCACACAAAAGAAAACCAGGTTTGCTGTCACATTGACAGCTTTTCTCTTGTTAAGGTCTTTATTGATATTTTATTTTTTTCAGATGTGTCCATGATTGAAAGACAAGAAAAAACTTTTTATCAAGATGTAAGGAAGTACCATGATATTAATGTTTATGACAACAACTGTTATGCATTCAATCTTACTATTATTTGAAGTAAAACAGTGCAAATAAGCATCATACTTATTTTGATCATACATGTGGATAAATGACTTAACTAAGTACATGTACTTTATTTAAATTTCTTTAAGGATTTGGACAGAACTGAACAGTACAGACTGAAAACACCCCATCTAGGGCCACCAAGACTCCACGTCCCCACCCCCTCAGATACACCTGTCCCTCAGCCCCTGGTCACTCAGCCGGTGAAAGACAAACAAACAAACAGGTACAGTGACATGTTTACCTATGAACAAAGAAGTACTGGACCAAGAAACAGGACCTTAAGCTTTTAACAGAACAGAATGAGTTATTATTTTTTTTGATATTTTGATGTGTCAGTTCTGTTTTATAACAGAAAATGGTACACCGGTGTATTTGAATAAGAACCAAGTACACATACAGTAACTCAAAATACAGTTTGTAATACCTATAGTAATATACCGGTACCACAGGCTATTGACCTTAAAAACATTTCTTTTTATAGTTAGATTAATAACAGTATTATAATGATATGGAAATCCCCTAATTATTGAAAGAAATGTTTTTAAGATGGTAAGATCCATATTTTGACATACTTCTTATGGAATTTAATAATTACATGTGAATCAAGTACAATTTCATTCTTTCCCGAAACTTACTCAACAGTGTAGCGCAATGCGTAAGATCGTTGAAACAAGTCATGAATCCGCTGGGGGGTTTTACAATTTTTACTTTATCAAAAAGAATTAAAACATATTTTTTGGTCAAATATTGTAATACATGTACATGTATTTTAAAATTTTGAACCAGTGAAAGTCTTTTGATTATGATGCACTTTTATCCACATTTATATCTACAGGTGTCCCATACCACACTATAGCATATTTGATATAGGCCCCTATTGGTGCTTGTAAATAGGGTTGTGTTCCTTGCTACAAGTTGGATTTCAATTTTGGAAGTTTAAAACTATTACCTGGTATTTGTAAGAATGCATGTACTAGTTTATTTTCATTTATATAATTTTTTTCACAGATCAAAAGCCACAAAGAAACCAAGAGTAAAAGTACAGTCTCTTACTTTACCTGCGGTGACCATCAGACAGACATTCAATCATTTCTGCAAGATGAGAGTGGATAAGGACACTTTACCTGAACTTGTTAAAATGTAAGATTTTATTTGTGAAATATCCTGTCTGAATGAGAAGGGAATTGATTTTATAAGAATGGGATGAAAAATTATGATCATTAAGAGATAGGTTTTCTTCTTTCACTCTCTTCTTCTATGTGTATTTTACTTAAACAGAAAACCTATACAAGTTTTGGAACAAAAGATTCTCCAGGGTAATCTCATTTCATATATTGTAAAAGTAAATCTGGGGTCTGTGTTTAAAAAATACATTTTTAAAATGGGAGATGCCTGCTTTCTTGTCGGATTCATTTTGAATGAAATTCAATTTAATTAAAGAAATATGATGCATTTTTGTAACATCATAATTCAATGAAAAATATATTTTTCTCAAAAACTTTTTTGTGGGGAAAGATTAAACTATTTAACATTTATTTGAGTCACAATTCACAAGTGTTGGCCAAACACTATTTAATTTATGTGCATTTCAAATGGTATCAGATATTCTGGGACACCCTGTATGTATTAAGTATTACATACTACTTCACTATAATTGTAGCCGAGGGTCTCATTTCATATGTAAATGTTTCTTTGGAAAAAGTATTCCATATCATGAAATGTGCTTGTAGAACTGATGAATATTTTGATCGAGTTGCCCAGGATTTGGAGGCCTTTGCCCACCATGCCGGAAGGAAGACTATTGATGAGAGAGATGCTGAACTACTCCTTAAGAGGTACAGTGTACCTGTATTCATCCTTTTAATCTTCATTTTATTCTTAATGTATGAGTAAGCCAGTTGTGGTTGAAGTGCAGGGAATCATTTTATTATTACATTAACTTTTTTTGTTCAGTTTGTGAAAAATACCTCATAAATTAAGCAGCAAGTCTTGTGTGTGAAGGGAAAAAGGAAGTTTGTTATAAATTTTGCAATATTTTTGAATATACCTGTACATAAACTTGTAGGTTGTCTCTAGCATATATACATGTCTTATTGTTGTCCTTCTACATCATTTTCATTTTTTTTTTACAGGCAAAAAATCATAACTAACACAACGTCACTAACACACCTAGTTGAGAAGTACCTTCCTATGGAACTCCGACAGGAAATCATACCCATGGCAAGATCCGGGAACAAGATATTCCCCGGGAATTGATTATTGATGAACTGTACCTGATCACGTTATACACTTGATATCTAATTGTAATTTTTTATTCCATAAAATCAATAATGTTTTACTTGAAACATACAAGTCATTCTTTTTGTTAAAGAATGAGATCAGAAGGCCTTTAAACACATGTACATGTAGTTTGTTACTCAACTATTATTTTTTTAAAGGATCTTTGACAAATTATTTAAAGAGGCATTAAACTTTACTTGGAATATGGTCTGTTTGAATTTTTTTTTTTGATAGATTTTTTGTATACCAAACTCTAGATGGAAAAAGGTTTGCAATAACAAAAGGGAACCAAATGTGGCTTTTTTTTAAAGCTAAACACAAGTCATAAATAGGCAACATTATATGGGTATATAGACTCTTCAATTTTGTTACACCGGATTGCAAACTTAATATATGGCAAATAATTTGATAATTTCAGTGTGACCAAGTAACACAGTGATGTAGGATGTACATGTACATCCACACAGGCGAGACCCCTATAGCTAAATATTTTGAACTGTTAAGTGGTCAGAGGCTTACAGAGGGGTTGAAGAAGTAGGGGAGAGGAAAGAAAATTATGGCCGAAAGCACCTCATACAAGTTGTGTTCAGATTTAGATTTGTCTTGAAAATCTCTCCTGTACATTGCACAGCCCCATTTCAACCAAAATATGTCTTTCAACTGCTATGTATATATATTCTAAATTTTATCTCTTATTTGGATTACTTCTCAAACTTTATCAACATGATTTGCATCTGAAAAATATTTGTTCTTAATTATAATTTTGACTCAAATAATTTTCAGTTAACATCACAAGAAACTTATAAATAAGAATGATTTTTTTTGTCCTTAGAATCTAAAATACAAGAAAACTCTTAATATTTTATAATACATGTAATAGGATAATTTAACCAACAAAAGTTCACAGTTTGATGCAAGGTGTTTAAACAATGTCTTTGTTTCTTTATGTAATTTGTGAATTTCTAAAAACCCAATCACTGATGGTATCATGCAAGATTTGCAAATGCCAACTGTTGGCAACATTGTTTAAATGTCATTAAATAAACAGCTCATTGCATATTTCAATTTTGGATTTTTTGACAGATATCTCTCTAATCAGGTGAACTCTACCAATTCATGCAATCATAAAAAAATTTTCCTCATTTTATAACAATTTTTTTTTCCAAGTAAGGATTTATTTTTATGAAATTCAGAAAAAGAAGAATGAGTTGTTCATCATTCACTAAGCATTTGCAAGACTACATGTAGATGTTTGGTTTCCTATTACAACACCAATCAAACAATATAAAACAAATCTGATGTTCAATGGACAAAATTTTTATTTACATATTATTACCAACAAATGACAACATTGCAGGAACATGATGATGTATTGTTCTGATAGCACTTTTACACAGAGATGATCTGTTCTCATTTCTTCTCCTTCTCGGCCTTATACTGATAATGGAGATCAAATACATCGGTCTGTGAGATGAATTCCCAACCACTTTCCTTCATGTGGTACACTACAAGATATTATCACATTTTCAAATATGCATGTAAACACTTTTTATTACAATCATTACCTGTATTACACTTGTATTGTAATTCTTGCAATACACAAAATTACACTTACAGTTGACTACACCACCACTGTATGCGTCCCTGTGTGTGGCATGGTAGATCGACCTCCTTCCAAGGTCAATAGCTTCCTCCACAGAAAGGTCATATCGGTAGCCGCTGTCTAAAACACCGTAGGCATAGACTGACCCAGAACCCACAGAGTATATGTTGTTAGACATTCGTTCTCCGTCACTGTCAACATAGTACAGACCAGGTCCCTAGTGAAACAAAATAAGATGAATGACTGAAATGTATCTTAATTACATGTAGTATATGAAGAGTTTCTATACATGTAAGTTGTTTATTCTCAATATAAAAACATTACTCATTGATTAGGCATTAAAAATGGCCCTTTCTTTATAATACTTAAAATAATCATGTGTTGTATGCATAGACTGATTCAGTATATCTTACCCTTTTGTCCCATCCACAAATCATAGTTCCCTGCAATGAAACAATAAAAATTATCTAATTAATTTTGAATTCAAGAAAAAAGAGCACTTGTGAAGTTTTTAGTAAAATGAAATACATATACATGTACTTGCATTTACAATGTACAAAGGATGTGAAAAGTCACATGTTATCTTAGTTCATTAGATTTCAATTGGCTTTGTTGGTCAGTAACTGACAAATATAATTATAGCCACCACGAAATTTACCAGCGAAAGTTATGGTGATGAATTTGTATAGTTCTGAATTTTTTTTTATAATATCGGATAAATGACATGTTTAAGATTTAATTTCCTTCAAATGTATATCAAATATCTCAACTTGATTTTATTTCATTATAAATCAAATTACACAACCTAATTTCAGTTAGACGTGTTTCAAGTTTTCCAAATGATTTTTAAATGCTCTCATCCGACAATTAATTGAAATTGTCAATGTTCACAAGATTTTTTTTGTTCAGGCAAGGTATATACTGTATTACAGATGAAATTTTTAAATTTATGAAGAACAACTTGCCATAGAGAGTCCCATTCCTTTGTAGTTGTAAACAATATTTGCCAACAGTTTGGATGCTGCAGCAACTGATATCCTCTCCTTGTTCCTTAATTCATATATCCTACAAAGTAATAATTACACAACATGACTTTTTTTTCTACAATGCACGGGCACCCAAAGGTGAAAATATTTCTTTCAATATTCATCTATTACTGTAAATAATAACAAGTTTCATCACAGATGCCATTTTGAATTATTATGAATTTGATCAAATGATATGCAGATGTTTAGCTAATAAAACAGGCATCCTAGCATTACACAGGGACTTCTCCACTTACCGACATTGTCTCGCTAGTACCCTTTCCCAGTAAGCACAATCTGCAGCTCCACCCGCCATAGTTCCAAGTAAATATGGGTTGATTTCAATCACCTTTTTAACGGTCTGGGACTCTGTAGATTCAAAAGTTACATATTCAATATTCCGATAAAAATTACTGCATTAGAGATTAATGAAAGTATGTATCGGAGAAATTTTACTTTTGTCATGATATGGTGTACTGAGAAGTGTACACTGTTTGTTATAAAAATTTGAATCAATTTTGTTTGTGGCTTCCAGGTGTAAATTGTTGAGATTGGGACCCCAGATGAGTTATAATAGCTTGTTTCTGCAGTAGTAATGAGATATAAACCTACAGTCCATCAAAATGGAAAAATTTTACTAGGTATTTTCATTAATAACAGTATCTAGATGAACATAGTATGTTTATGCAGATACATGTACTTATTTAATGATAATACCAAGTAATTTGTAGTTTTTTTATGTTCAGCATACATAAAAATAAACAGCTTTTATTACACAAGTTTTTCTATAAGCCTATAGTTTGTAGAGATTGATCCATACAAAGTTTTGGATCTACTGAGGGATCAATTACTCGCAAAGTAAAGTTCCTTCTTTAAATGCCAACTGACTTAATTTTTGACAAATAAACATTTCTTATTTATTACAGTGTAAATTCATATCCCATTTGGAATGTTTTCCATGTACCTTTAACAGACTATTACAACCCAATCAGATCAAATCTCCTTATTAACTTGCTCATTAACTTGTTTACTGTGAGCTTTGCTCTTCTGGTTGACCCAAAATGGGATAGAATAGCCAATATTTGATATCATATCCCACACAGGTATAGATCACTTTGTCAACGAACTCTTCTGACAACCCTCATACATAGTATAAAATATAAATTGAACAACTTTGCAAAATATCAACAAAACAGTCTGACGTGACCCAGAATTGGCAACTTTACAGTACTAAGATAAATAATCAAAAAAATCTTAAACATAAATACTAGGAAATTCATATTTGATTTTAAGACAATTAAAGAAAAAAATATTTTGACTATATTTGGTTCTAACCAATAGAAGGTCCTGCAGTGGCTCTTGAATCAACAGCAACAATGACACCATGTTGAAATTTGAAGGCCAGGGTTGTGGTTCCATGGTCAAAGTGGATCTTGACATCACTTTTAGGATTTGTAAATTCCTTTAGACTCTCAAACGGCTAAAATATATGATGTTATAAGGTAAACTATCAAGATATTTTCCAACTTTACTTACAATTAACGAGGAAATTCGAAATACTTTATGAGTCTGCACAAAATATTAAGGCATGTCTTCGTTTTCTTACATCTATGCCGTAAGGGACTGTGAAGTTGGTTGTTGAAGTTAAGGCATCGTCTAACAAATGTGTAGATGACCCTCCAAAATCACTAAGAAAACTATTTTTTAACTGGTTTGTTTTCAAGCCACAGACATCGGCAAGCGCCATGATGATAATATTGTTTTCGGTTACAGTTTCGCACTCAATTATTTTGAAAAATATTTTTATTAAAAACAAATTAATTAAGACATATATTTTAAATGATATGTACATTTGTTAATACATCTAACAAAAAATAAAACTTAAAATAAAGCATGCAGAAAAATGACAAAATTGTATATTCCACTTCCGGATGTCTGCTATCAGCTGATACTCACTGATACATGGCTGATATATTTGAAGTTTTTCTGACATTTTTTATTATCGTTGTTGCTTTAGTTGCGGTTATCCTTTTCATAGCCTGTGGTAAGTCTGTAGTATTTCTTAATGAGATATCATGTATAATCTCTAGAAGCAATGCCACCCCAAAATTGGGCAAAGTAGCACATGCAAGACAATCAAGTCAGTAACGTTATATTGCAAATTCAAGGACCTACATATTATGTACAAAGTTAAACTACCGTATACTATAGTTTATATGTACACATTTGCTTAGGTTCTATACGTATGATACCTGATTTACATACAAATCCTACAAATGTAGTAATTAAGTCATGTTGTCACGGGCCCTGTTGTCAAAATCTGTCATCAGGGGCATCTTATCCGCTCAGCTTTCTGCGACATATATATAGCATATCAGATAATATAGTGACTATCCTATAATTTTTTTTACACATTGTCATATATGTTCTTAATAATTGGTTATTGCTGTCAGAACAGAAAAAGAGAACACTTAATTAGGTTTCATTATTCATCTATCTTTTGTGGTATATTTTCAGGATGGTACCTAGTGTGGAAATTGTTTTTGTCCAAGTTTAAGTTTGTTCAAGAACTATTGGGGAAAAATGAAAGTGAACGTGCAGAGGTTTCACCAAAGAAGCCAAGAACAAAACTCAGGAAAGACTAGAAAACATGATTAAAATGAAATCGGTTTAAGAACCACGTACATTGAAGAGACCCTGGAAATAGGATCTGACAAAGGCAACAGTAGGATGGTGCTAGTGATTGAAAAATTCAAAAGTCTGATGGGGACCATTCGTGTTGGAGGACCATATATTTCATGTCATTAGTTTGAAATTCAGGATTACATTAGAAATTTGGATATGCTTGCCAGAAGGGCCTGAATAAGGTTGTGATGCTGTTGCTGTACATTTTATAATCTAAAATCATTATTATGATTGTCATAAAGATACAGATGTATGTTTTGTTAATTTTGGACACTATAACTGGCTCCAACAGTTTTTAGAACCATGTATATCTTCTTTGTTTCTATAATAATAAAAGATGAAGAAGATGCCAACAATGGTTTATTGTGTGTAAAATACAAAATATTACAAAAACAATGTACATACAATTATCTTGATTTGTTGTTCTTCCTGTGTGTATCTTATTAATTTCATGCAAAATATGTCCATAGTTGCTTTGAAACATATTTACAGAGATGAACCTGGTAAAGTCCTTTTCTAGAGGTTATGTTATTGGCTGTTTCTAGCCTTTACCATAACAATAGCTTTTAAACCAACAATGACCAATAAATCCAGCTTATTACAATTCAAATACCAATTCTTCTGTAGGTTTCCTATTGTAAGTATTAATTAGAACATTATTAAGATTTTTTAAAAATGTCCTAAATAAAGCCCAGGCCACTTGAATGGCAAACGTCTGAACAGGGATCCTATGTTGAATGGTGTAACAATAAATGTTTTCCTAATATCATGTCAATTTGTAAATTGAATTCAAGACATAGTAAGTGCATGGTTAGGATAAGCAAATATTCATATTTAATAAGTGATTCAGGCCCCTTTGGTAAGGTGTTTGTGGAGATGGGGTACTTTATTTGTCAGAGATTGAATACGCACTAATAAAGGGGGGGGGGTGGCGTAGTATATCTACAACTTCAATATAACTTCAATTTCACTCCTAATTTCCTTATTTATAAATTTCATATTAATTTTTTACATACTCCCAAAAGGGGGGGGGGGGAGGGGGGTAACTCCATGATAATTCAATTTTTTTTAATATGTAAATTTAACAAAATTAGTGCCCCCCCCCCGATGCTACGTGCCTGCTTTTCGTTTTCATATTGCGTCCGGATAAGACCAAAAGGTCAGCAAAATCTCAACAGGGCGCTCAAAAACCCACACACTGTCACGCAAACACAACTTGAATCTTCGCACAACACGCCTTCACGTTGATGTCACATGACCTGTCATACCTTTATAAGTACTCTGTTGAAAAAAAAAGAAGCTTTTTGGTTCTATTTTTCATGATTAAGATTGTTTATATATTTTTAATTGTTCATCGGACACCATTGAATTATTTAAAATAAAACACACACACACAAATATTTTAATGATCATGGGAAAGAGTAATAAAGAAGATGAGTGAATAAAATGCCCATATGAGGAATGATTCGATACTGCAAAATTAAAATATCATTAAATCTGATACTTTTTAAAAAAATTAATAAAAAACAATGTGTATTTAACGTAACATCGGTTTGTAACCTTTATAATTGCAATAGGTTGATTAAAACTGGCGTATGCGTGTCAAAACCTCCAAATAGTGTAATTTTTATAACTTCAATGCCTTTTCTTTCATAAAGTGGGTCTGAGCTCCATATTTTTGTCATAGTCTAAATGCGATTTAATGAAATTTAAACCGATTTTAATCAACAAAAATGTGGAGTGATGACCCACTATACTTTAAAAATGTCATTTTGTAGCCAAACAATTGAACGTTTTAGTAAAATAATACAAGTCCGTAAATTCGTGACCGTCTCATATAGCATTTAAACAACGCACTCTGTTGTGAATGAAATGGCTCAGTGGGTAGAGCACCAGATATTAGGTAACTTTATAGAACTATGGGTTTTAATTTATGGGTTCGATACCACCAAAACTTAAGGATTTATTCTTTTCTTATCGTTTTTTGAAACATTTCAAACTGAATATAGTCGGAATTACCTTCTGGTAAACTTGTATTATAACATATCAAATATATTTAATTGAAAAAATGTTAATTTGAAATTGTACTTTACGACTAAACCAAATGGACAGTTGCGCTATCTTATTCCCCCATCTTCTTTGGTACCAAAAATGTATTTTAACATGTTAAGAACATTGTTACAGTATGACCTATTTTAATAGTCGGTATCGAATTTAATATGACGAACAATGCTTTTCTGATCCATGCATTGTAACTTTACCTACACGAGGACCATGCAAGTTTCAAATGAACGTTAAGGAAGGAGCCTTTTCTGGTTTTCGACTTTTCAAAGGTATATTTGATTAAATGTAAATTAAATCAAGATGAAAGGAAATTAAAATATCACATTTTTCTTTTTTTTTACTATCATACAACTTGGCATATAGAAATAGTAATCAAAGTTAAGAATCTAACAAGGACCATATATTATAGGCGAAGTGTTGGCGTAGGAAAATATCACGTTTTTGCAATTCAGAATTGAAGTATAGTTTCATGAGTCTAATTAGCATTTTTTAAAACAATAACATTATTGTTGGATTTTTTCCAACTAATGCGAACTAATGATAACGATACTTGGGTTTCAGAATATGTTTTTTAAACATAATTTGCCAATCAAATTACATTTTTATTAGCTTTTAAGCGCTTATTCTATAAATAGGTTGATGTGAAAAAATCCCTGAAATCGGATTTTCTCTCTTATTATGTGGTCAATATATTAGCTTTTTGTCAATTTATATCTTTACATGAAGTCTTCATAATATGTGATAATCAGAAATATTTTAAAATTGGAAGCATAAAAAATAATAATCCAAATATCTTCAAAATTTAAGAAAATTAGAGGAAATGCGGGCTAAGCAATATCAATTTAAGTTTAAATATTTATTTTAATTTAGTAGTGTAAGCAGATAAACATTCTAACTACAACTGCATTGAAAAATTGAAACTTCATATCTTAAACAGGTGTCTACATAACTGCAAATAACTACATTTTTTTATCATCCTTTAAGTTGAGGGAAATGGTAGTGACCTTGACCTGACCTTTATGTGAAAACAAGATGGTCAAATTTGATTTAACTGTTAAAATCATTCGCTTATATGATATGTTTGACAGTCTGAACATGTCATGGATTTCTTAATATAAGAAGTATGTCTAATAACGAGAAGACTCATTCCTTAACGAAATAAACGCTTTACACAATTAGCGGAATTGTGTGCTTAAAATGAGCGAATGCTGCTTTCTAATGCAAAAACCAATGCTGATTGCTTTCATCACACCGCATTTTTAAATTCATTCAAGCAATTTATATATATGTTGAAATACCGGTATATGCCGATTTTATCAGTCTTATACGGCATCATAAAATAATAGCGCTTTCAATCAGTCATTTAAATAATAAGATGTAAACGCAAATTACATTCTTAAAAGTTGCATTGTCTGTATAATACTGATAGGTAATAAATCGAATTTTGCTTGTAAGCGTGTACATCAATTGTTGAATTTTGCAATAAATACAAAAGCACTGTTTGGAACAAACAAACTAGGTCCAAATTCAGTCATTGCGATTTGTCCTTGTCGGGCACAAATTGCATATGGCGTCTTGATGCCATCCCTCTCGGAAATAAACTTGTCTTGCAGTAGCTGACCCTCCTCGGAAATAACCTGAACCGAGTTGTTATCTAGACATACGAATATTTTTCCGTTCTGATCACACGCTAAGCCCCAAGGTGAACATGGAGTAGAGTAGGTCCACTCCAACTGGCTTGTCGAAAAGTTGACACAGACGACATGCTTCTGTTCTTTGTCGCTGACAACCACACTTCCGGTGGAAGTCACACTCAAGAAGCGCGGACACCGGAAAGCGTGGGAACGTTCGATCGACTTAAGCACGTGACCCCCTCTATCAATGATATCAATGGACATCCTGCCCTGGGTGCAAGATACCACAAAGTCTCCACTTGGCATTTGAGCAATCCCTTCGTAAGCTTTGTTCGTGCGCACGATCCCCTTGACATTCAATCCTCTTTCAGTCGAAATTATCGAAATCGTTCTCTTCTCCGGCTGAGTTACAGCAACCTCTGTAGGAACCGAAGCATTGCAGATCGAGACAGGACTCTCTATAGGTAATGTAAGATTGAGCGCGTGTGATGAGATAGAGACTTGCCGAATCATCTGGTTAACGCGATCTGTCGCAACAATGCTGGTTCCGACAAACACGACTCCAGTCATATGCCAGGAAGACACCCCCTCTGTCGCCGCTTTGACGTTTACTTTGCTCAGCGTCCTGGTTTGTCTAGGTTCCCTGAGTGGTCTTGGTGTTTGTGTCGGTCGCACTGCTCCAGTGGAGGTTTGCCGTTGGTATTCCTGAGCTTGACTTCCACTGAACTGATTGGACCGAGACTGTTCTCGCCGGTTCGCCGGTCTCCGTGTGTTGTTCCTACCTCCTCCTCCTCGATATATTTTGATTGTACCGACTTGAGGAGGGTTTCTAATGAAACTGTCAAAGGCAGTATTGGTGACAACATCAAGTTGCATTCCTGCAGTCTGGTTGGCAGCTTGCATGGCAGTATCAAATTCATCTGCTTGTGTTTCCATCCTCGGAAGAATATTTAGGACATCAGCATTGTGATTAATATTGCACATGTTTTCAAAGGAAAGTTTTGTAGATTCAATATTTGCGAGAACAGCATTAAGCTGCTGGTTTTCACCAGCGTAATTAACTGTAGCTTCGTTGACTTGTTGGCGAAGAATTTCCACTTGTTGAAGAATCACCTGGAAGAATGTGCCTAGCTTCCCTTCTATGTCATTTAGGGTATTCAATGCTCTTTCTTTGCTGGTGGCGAACGTTCCACTTAAAATCCCTTCTCCACTGTTCATTCTTCGTATTTTTTGAATTTGAGATTCAAATCTTCTTTTCAACGCTTGGATTCTGGGTCTCTGTCTTTCCATGGCGTCAGCCAAGGACACGCATTCACATGTCCTTTTCCTGTGTTCTCTTACTGCACAAAACGGACAAATCGAAATACTACATCCAAGACAGAAAAACTCAAGCGACCGATCCGGATGCTTATCACAACGAGGTCCATTGACAGTTCCCGCGTTTTCAGTATTTGTCGTCTGCGCGTTGTTCGATGAAGATCCTTTAACAGAATCTGAACCGTCTGGCGGTGTTCCTCCTTCTTCATGCGAGACTACAGCTTTCACAAGACTGATGAGAAATGTGTCCGTGGGGTATGCATCTGCCCATTGCCTGGGATGGAGACCTACTTTGGGTCGCTTCACAAGAGAACGGTCGTTTGGACAGTTGAACCCTTCTGCCGCTCGATCAGTTACCGTTAGCGTGATATGGTCGTTCAAGCACTGGCGACAAAAAGTATGTCCACATGACAGTAGTTTTGGATTCTCGTAACGACCTAGACATATGCTGCAGATCAGGTAGTCGTTCTCAACGTTTTTCACGACGCGCTGAGCCATGGTTTACAAACAAGGTTCATAACGACTCCATTACTGCTGCATGACTAGTGACACACGCATATGCGCGATTGGGGACTATAATAAAATTCGTCTTTACGGATTTAATTTTATTGAACTCATTCCAAAAACAACACACGTTGGAATACTTCGGTAGCCTTGCGAGGCACATAGAGTTTTAAATGTCTGTGTGCGCTTGGATTGTAAAAGCTCAATCACCCAAGTAGATACGAGAAGGTGTGTGCATAAGTTAGAAAGGGAAAACGAGCAATCAGTTTGGTGTCTCCACGACATTTAATATTGATGACAAAAGGCGCTGCGTTGTAAAAAAAAAATTAGAATTTAAATATGCACAACTAAACGCGTCGCATGTTCAATAACTATTTTTTATCAAACCGTCACATTTTTCTGTTAATCTCTCATATACACGTAAATGGACTAGTCTTGTATTGTAATTCAAAAGTAATTGACAACTGTAATGTTTGAAATAAATGTGCGTATACACTGAGCATGCATTCCCTACTGAAAAATCGTAGATGATTAATTAAAGCTTTATTTTCCCTACAGTTTAGGAAGGGGCTCATTATGAAGTAATAGTTGTACATATAAATAAATTGGAAATTATTTTACAATTGATATGGAAGTTGTTAAAGTATCGCAGTTTAGTACACTGTAAGTAGATTATCAATATACAATCCTGCACGTAAATACAGTATATACGTACACAAGGCAAAATTGCTAACGCATCACTTACTATTTTTTTGATTTTTTTTTATGTGAACGCAACAAAGATTGATTAGTATATTATCTTAACAGTTTATTATGATACAGAAAATGAAACATCATTTGTTGCAAACTTATTGACCAGTTGCTTTGAGTACTGTTTATGAGATATTGGTACCCCCCATTATGTGATTCACATATCAGTATCAGGTGTGGGCTCCATTTCCTCGGATAAATGCGATGTGTATGTCTTGTCGCCTAGTATTTACGCGGCACTTTGGAATTCTTGCTCTGTCTCTTACACTTCCGGTTTGTACAAATTTCCGGTACAACCTTGCAATTGACGTGTGGTGCATTTTAAACACTGTGGCTACCTAAATTGACATTGTTTTTATTTGATAAGTATGCTGCGTCATGTTTTAGCCAATATCACCGGTAATCGTTATATTATTAACATATTTTCTAACCTCACTAAAGGAGCATCCTGCAGAGACCATACCAACTGCCCTGCCACGCTCTTTTGTGGCCAAACGCGCCATACCCCGTCGGGTTTTTGTGAGGTTTTAGTAATGCATGCATCAATTATAAGATCACAAAAAAGAAAGTAAAGATTTATCTTTCCAAAAGAAGTGTGAGCACGATTTGAGCATTTCTAAAGAACAGTTACGCTTCGGTTAACATTGCATCCATTTATCCGTTTGTGCATTTAAATGTCTTACTTATAATTAAGGTGATCTAAAAACATTAAAAACATCTTTTAAAAATTTTAGGATGTAAATATTATTTTATTTTAAATGGTGCGTTAGCACTTTTGTCTAGTGTATATACAGAAAGAGATCACCCAAGAATATACCGTAAAAAAAAAACCCGCAGTAAAATGGATGCAATATTTTTCTATAACTAATAAAGAAGAAAGCCGGTGTTGTATAGCAGTTTTTCCCCCATAGTAGCATCTCCCCCCGGAAAACCTAGTATATAGTAGCCTTTCCCCTGGGGGGAAAAGCTACTATATAGTAGCTTTTCCCCCATAGTAGGGTTTCTCCCTCACGTTTTTGGTTCAGATTTTATTAAAAATATTGATGGAAATCCAGTAAGGATTAAAATTAATGTTTCTACACTCCCAGGTTGCATACATGTACAACTGTTTTCATCTATAAAGGCTAAGTTTCGTTTTGCCGATTTATTATTTTTATAGACTATGCTGAAAATTGAACATGTGTGTAATGGAATTACACATAAAACTTAATTTAGGTAATTAATTGAAAAAAAAAATACTTGGTTTTACAAGTTATACACTTATATGCATAATTCTGTGTTCTGAAATTGTACTAAGCGAGAATGTTTTAAGAATTTTTTGACAAATCTATCAGACTGTCTGTCTGTTTTTGAAAATTTCATCCAGGCTAAACCTCTGTTTTAAAGAAATTTTGTTTCCAATGTTTCAGAGCCCGATTTCTAAAATCCTATTATAATGATTATAGTGCATATTCTTAAGGGTCCAATGTCTCATAAACTAGAGATGACCATATCACCATATTTTCATAGTGGCAGTGGTTTACCACTTGTAGATGACTCTGAAAATTTCAGCCCTCAGGGTAGGGGCCATTGATGTTTCAGGGCCCGATGTTTAAAACCCCATTTTAATGATTGAATAGTGTTCTATAAGTGGGGATCCGAATCTCATATTCTAGAGATGACCACTTAACCATATTTTCACAGTGATAGTGTTATACCACTAGTAGATGACACTGAAAATTTTAGCCCCCATGCAGGGTAGGGGCCTTAGTTGTTTTCGAGCCCGATGTTTGAAATCAAATTATAAAGAAAATGTATTTTTTAGGGCCCCATATCTCAAAAACTAAATATGACCACATGGACATATTTTTACGGTCATTTAAAAGTAAAAACCTCATTTAAAAATACACAATCGCTCATATATTTCCTTATCAAAATGATTGAAAATTACGATTCTGCTTTTCTTTTTTAAGAACTATATATAATATGATTTAAATTTGGCCCCCATAATTCGCAATTTTTTAAAGTGTTTCGGGTACAGTAAAATGTTATGTTATTTTTTAGAAGAGTTGATTTAAAATATATTTTTTACCTATTCATTTGATTTATTTGCACTCACTTGCAGTATATGACGTCAGAAGTAACGCTATTACTACAATTCAATCAAAATCGGTCAAAAATTGACATTTTTCTTATCCGTTTACGAATGGGAAATAAAGAGCGCATGCTAGAACAAAGATATTTTTTGTTACTTATTAGTCTTGGCTATATATATATTTCTGATTAAAATTTTTTGTTTGTTCAAGCATGCGCTCTATGTTTTCTGAAAGAAAAACTGCTTGAAAACAAGCTGTTTTATGCTAAAGGTGCAAAAATGGCGGGAAAAGGCTGTCTTTACGATGTCATATTTCTTAAATGTGAGCACTTGAATCAAAATGAACATTATGTATAAACATCACATATATATCTGTACAAAGAAAAAAAAGAATTGAAGTAATACGACGATGCTCATTTTAGGGGGCCATCTAAGGCGCCCATATCATATATAGTCCAAAGTTTACGAACAATTTTTTTTAAAAAGGTACGCAGGTAAATTCGTTATTCTTCAAAACATTTAATCAATTCATAAGATGACTAATGATATAATAAATAACTAGATAAATAAATCAATAAACTTTTATTCATAAAAGGAGCAACCGAAAATCAAAAATAAATAACCAACCTAAGCGCATACATGTATACGACTTTTTTAACTTGTTAGTTGATTAGAAGACCAAGCTTATATTTTAAAAAAAAAGTAAGTCAGCTCATCACTATAGATGTGTTGGTTTTTTGGGGGTTTGGGTTTTTTTTTTAATTACCCTTGTTTCATTGTTTGAAGAAATAATATGGTAGACAAGTAAATCTTTATTGCAAAAATATGAAACAAATAGTAATATACGATGTTTAGGTAAGTGAATCGTATATCTGGATTTATATGGCATCGTTTTCAAAATTGCATATTTACAAATCACGTTGCAAACTTAAAAGTGGAAAATTAGCAAATAGTGAGTGTAAATATATACATAAGGTTAGTTCAGGCTCCATTTCACATTTTCCAAAGTAACCAGCAAAGATACCGACATTGTTCTGGTTTTGAAGACATTTCACTTTTTGAAACAAAATGTTTACATCATAAAATCTCGCGTTTCGTAAAAAATGTGCTAAAAATATGAATATGCGTAACTTTAAAACAAAATTGTAAACACTAACTTTTTACATGCTTTTAATATATAATCAATTAAAATACCCCTTACCCATGATTTAGAACCCCAACAATCAAAATAAAACTAAAACATTTCAGTTCTCATCATATCATTGCACCCTGTCTCCCGTTTGATATTTAGAAGAAGAAATATATAATTGTTTTAAAGATCGTCAATTCGAACGGTATTAATTTAAAATTGATAGCCTATTGGACGAAGGGAGTAATACATTTCCACTTTTTATTCCCTTCCTCTACAAAATTAAGTCAAGATTGTACAGTTAGTTCCCTCGGAGAAGCTTATACAGAGATGGTAATACATTGGAAAATTTAAGTTCCAAACCAGCGCATTTTTACTCAAATGTGTTCTCACGTGTTCTTAACGTCGAAGTCAAACCTGTAGATAAGCATCGATTAGATGAAAAAGATTCGAGGTATTCCGAAATCCGTGTAAAAGGTGTTCCAAAAAGGTGTAAAAAAAGGTGAAATAAACGATAATGACACATGAATGTTATGGAGGCGCGTGCCTTAGTTCATATTTGGGGTTAAAAAACCATGAAATGCTATTTTATTCTATGTATTAATAAATGCGATAATTATCCTTTTTTATGAGAAATTAATATCATATCAATTATTGCAAATTATTGCCACGAATGGTCCACCATATACATGGCCGGAATGTAAAAAAAGGGGGAAAATCCACTATATAGTAGGTTTTCCGTGGGGGTAATCTGGCTATAAAAAGGGGGAAAGCCCACTATATAGTCAGCTTTCCCTGGGGGAAAAACTGCTATATAGCCATTTTTCCGGGGGGAAGAACTGCTATATAGCCATTTTTCCGGGGGGAAAGATGGCTAGGGGGAAAAGGCACTATATAACACCGGCATACTAAATTCAGAGAGGGGCCACATCGAAGTAGGGTTTGATCGGGTTTTCTTCTGATTTTCGTTGAGGCTATAATTTAGGGAATTGTTTTGGCAGTTAGAATGAAGATGTTTCAAGTTTTTTTCAGCCCACGACAAAGGGAGGGTTGTAGGGTAAAAACAGGGACCACAAATCAGTGGGTTAAAATACAAAAAATATTAAATATAGAAATATTTTTTTTCTGAAAGAGTTCGGGAAGAATATGTGAAATTATTAGAGAAAGAGATGATAAATAAAGGTTCATGCTTGTTTGAATAAAGACAACGACACACATCCTGATATATTTGGTATATACATATAGAGGTAGAGCTAGTTTGCTATTTGGATCAAAGTTGATCAGGTGAGCTATTTGGCCTATGAGTTCTTTTACTGTTTTCTATAGAGGCAAAGCGATCTCAACAGTATTATTCTTGAAACGTTTCGTAAATTTCTTATAATATGTATAGGAAGTATGCGCACACATATATGTAATGTGTAAACTAGTATGATAATATACAACATTTTATGAATTCAGGGCATTTTAATTAACAAGCTTTACCATAGACACAAGAATAGAATTCCTGGGTCCCCCGCCGGTCAAGCAGTATACTAGTATTGACCAAGGCTGATTTAGGAACTTGACCAAGGTAATAGTGGTATAAACATTTGGTATAAATTTCATGTAAATCCGTCAAAATTTGTAGGCATGAGAGCGCTTACGAGGTCAATTTTTGGATAAAACGGAGTCATTATTGTGGTCAAAGTCCCATAACTCCAACAAAAAGTATCGACCAATGCTAGTTTTCGAACTTGACCAAGGTAATAGTGGTATAAACATTTGGTATAAATTTAATGAAAATTCGTCAAAATTTGTAGGCATCGGAGTGCTTACAAAAAAAGTGTGACAGACGGAAACACGGACGGACGGACAAACAGACCCACGGACACACAGACCCACGGCATTCTATGTCCCCGCTCCGCGTTGCGGCGGGGTACAAAAATAAGAAATGCCTCACTTTACAGCACTGCTTCTGTGTATCAGAGAGTAGCAAATTTTTTTTAGTTGCATTTATTAAATTAAAGCCATAGGTTACCTTGAACAAGTAACATCTCCGAAGGAAGTACCTTCTATATTTTTTATCATTTATAAAAACTCCCCAAAAAATCATTACTCCAATACTCCCTGTAAAAGTGTATATCTTTTCTTTAGTTTTTATCAGCTACAAAGTTTCATGAATTATATTTAGTGGTTTAAGAGGAGTTGCACTGTACTATATTCAATATTGGTCAATATAATATTCCTTACTTGAAAATGCATTTTTTATAATGCTTGCATAAACAGTAATAACCAACACTGTACCATTGTCATTCTTGGCAAGGTTTTTTATAGAAATTTCCCCTATATACATGATTGTACTCTTTTGCTGAAATTTGCATCCCTAAAAGGACCCTTCATTGGTTTTAACAATTTCAATTCTGCACGTTATCAGAATGTTTAAATGCTGTATATAGGGTTATTTTCACCTCATGGGTTTAGCCCTTCTACACTTGCAAACAGTTTTGCCCTGTCTTGGATTCGCCTAAAGAGTCATGTTAAAGCAATATGAGCTGTATTTTTTTAGAAGTTTACTTTGCTGTAAAAACCTGCTAGTATGGTAAGTCTGCATAAAACTTAAACTTTTATGATAAATAAGATTGGAAAAAAATCATTAATTTTGTCCGGGGAAAGTTATATCTTCTAAGGAACATATAGCAAATCAATTTTTGTACAGGACGACAATAATTCAATTTCGCTCCAATTAAGGTTCCTTAACGGCTCTTTTCACAAAAATTTAGCGAAAAGAAATTTAAAAACCATGATATGTTTGTCATTTTGGTAGAAAATAACATTTTCGTTAAAAAAAAATTCTTCATGAAAATTACAGCTCATATTGCTTTAAAAGAAAGTTAATTTGAGACATCAAGTGAACTAAAAAAGAACAAAACAACTTCATCCTTTCATTCAAAATCAATTTAATATAAATTAGTGGTACTGATATCTATCGTGACTCCAAAATTGATTTCATAGTCACAAACAATAAAGTTTCCCTGAAACAATTATATCCTGGTCATGGGCACCAAGGATTATTTCAATAGAATGATATCACAACAAAATTATACACAGATCCCATATTATCAATAAGTTTTCCTAAACTTCTGAAGTAAAAGTTTGTGAAACAAATATCTTCGACGATTGATAGATGGTTCAAATATATTAAAGTCAACAGTTTGTAGGTTTTTCAAATAATCATCACAAAACAACTGAAAAAGAAATGAATGAAATGATATTCAATTCAATATGGCTGAAATATGATTATATGAAAACATAACTTGGAGAGAGAGAGAGAGAGAGAGAGAGAGAGAGAGAGAGAGAGAGAGAGATTGACCAAAAAAGGAACTTACAGATGGTAAAAACACAGGGATAGCGTTTTTAGGAACCTTGTCCTTTAAAGACCTGGCCTACAAAGAGAAAGTATGTGTATACATTTTAGGAAGGGCTACTGAAACAAGTTATATTGACTTACTCATGCAGTTGATTCATAATATTTTGATATATTTACATTTTCAACTGACTTTGTCTGTGATAACATTAAGAATCAATTTTGAACCCTAAAACCCAATAACTTCATAAAACATGAGTGACACAAAATGGGCTAGTCTTATAGCATAACTGAAAAACGGTATTGGCTGCGCCGCATATAAATATAAGTAATATGGAAACATTCTTTGAATATTATGAGGTGATAATTTCGGTCGTAGCGTGGTTAAATCTATCATAAAGTCCTTCGGGCTTTATTAAATTGACCACGCCCCGACTAAATTATCACCTCATAATACTCAAATAATGATTCCTTATTCCTTAAATAAAAACTTAACTGTCAATGCATATCAGGCCAATTTGGCATGGGTAAAATGAAATGCATCAAGTTTTAAAGAGCAGTTTCAGATTTTGAAATTGTAAATTGAAAAATTAAGAAAAGAAGAATAAACATTACATGTTTGTTAAACATGTACTTCCAGTTTTTAATAAATCTAAATCTAAATTTTTTACATTTAAAACATTCATCAATTTAATACGTCTATACATTGAAAACCAATGTACGTGTTATACATAGGAACACAGGAATAAATATTCAAAATTTTACCCCATTTTTTCAGGCCATGATTCTGACTTTACAGTATTTAACATTTTCCAAAAAAGAATTAAAAAATAAAAACATTCTTTATTTACCTTAAGAAGGTGGCTGTTAGCAACACTTGCTATGTCAAATACTATGTCACTAACACCTTTGCTATTTTTTCCTCGTCTGATATCCTCTTGTGAGACTGAATGCTAAAAAGGAATAAAAACTCATGAATATAATACAGGTACAATAATAAATGTTAAACACTCACTGCAAAAAATTTTAAAATCACAACTGAAATTGGATACTCATGACTGATGGATGTACCTTTGCCAATAAGTCATTAGGAAAGAGTATGTTCCCTTTAGAAGCTGTGGCAGGAATAGCCCTGAGAAATGACACGATACCATAGCAACGACCTAAATGACTGGCTGCATGGTCCGCTTGTACATCTTTGACACCTTGTCAAAAAACAAAAAAATTCAGATCTTTTCTCGGATTTCTCTACCTAAATATTATACAGTTTAAATTTATTGATACAATTTAATGCAGGAAAACTTCCTATATTGTGAATACAGGTATTGACATACAATCTAACAGACACATTAAACTATGTGTACCAGACTACCGGTATATACAATTATGTACATGTAGTGTTTATTCTACGATTTAAAAAAGGGCACACAAATTATGAATTAAAAGGGCACTTTTCTTTGTGGTGAATTTTACAATACCTTACACCATCCAAACAATATCTGAATATTAAAATAGGCCTTAATCAATATATTTGTACATATATATATATTTATAAATCGCCTATCATTCTTTCATTCATGATAATATGCTGTTAAAATATTTACCATGTAATTCAAGAAATACATAGTACATAGATGACACAACTTGTTCATAATAATTGTCTAGATCCTCCAAACTGTTGAAACGACTTGCTGGGTTGGATTCCTGTCAAGTAAAATCAATGTAAATTATATATAATATTCATATATGATATTATTTATTCGCCCAGTACTAACACATAAACAAGGATTATTTCAATTTTTCTAAATCATATTCAATTTCATAACAACCTCTGTGTATATGCCCATGATGCACACCAATCATTCAAATATATATTTTGAGAAAAACTGTGAATCAAAGTAACTTATTAATTCTTGTACATCTCTTATATTATGTGTTTTTTAACAGGTATATGGTAATCAGATTCCTACAGATCTTAATTTCTCAAATAAAATTTTGCACCCAAACAATATAGATTATTGTTGATTAACATGCCTAAGTGAAAAACACTTCTTCCATGTTTCAGTAACCTACCTGCTAAAGCTCTGAAAATTGATACCTATCAGTAATTTTTTCAAGATAAAACTTTTTTTTCACATACATGTTGTTTTTCATTTATATCTATTTTCTTATCACTTTAAACTCACCCTTGCATCTATCATCCTGGACAGCCATATCTTTGATATCTTGAATTCATTTGCCACCTAAAAATTACAAGATTTTACCAACTTTTAATGAAGTGTAAAACCCATATAATACATGTATTTAATTCTGTATGTTTTTAACAGACAGTTAACATTAAAAAGGGGATGGCCTGCCCCCTTTTTCTAACAACAAACATTTTACTTAAATTTACATATAGAATATTGAATTTCGAAGGAGTTGCTCTTTTTGAGAGCATGTAATTTTTTTTTTAGTGTCGTAGATATTACATTGTAACAGGAGTGACGACAAAATAGAAGTTTTACATACTTCCTCTTCGCAACCCCATGGATTAGAATTTCGCAGATTGGCAAATAGGTTTTTTTTTTTGGACAAGATTTTGGATAATTCTGCGACACCCCCCCCCCCCCCAAAAAAAAAACTTCAAAAACAAAACTATATGTGTGATTAATATGGAACATGTTAAATAAGATTATTTTACAAAATCAAATATGAGAAGAAATACAAACCCAATTCAACAACTGAACAACAGGAGTTTGGGGTATCTGTCCCTGTTATTGATAAAAACAAACAAAAATCATTTTTTTTGGTTATTGTTTAAAACAGTATACTATACTCTCAAACTAAGAAAATAATAAAATATAATTATCTTTCCTCATAATTTTCAACCTGTATATTTGTCAAATTACTACCACACACCTGAAATTTTACACAGATGTTTACAAGATTACAAATACATGTATTAAATTACTAGTAATTTTTTATTGTTTCCATGTTATCATGAAAGTATTAACAGTATTTTCAAATAAAGATTTTTATATACGTATGTGATCAACACTAAATTTTTAAGTACCATATACGGTACACAGGTAGTCTGTGGTTGATTAATTCACATTGAAATTTACCATCATTCAATAAAATATACAATCGGACACTGCTTATATCTCACCTGAACCTACCTTAGGGTTATAAATCTCATCCAAAGTTTCCCTCCAAAATGTAAACCTGCCTTGTCCTCTGATTGGATCTCTCACATTTTCAGTCACCTAAATTATATAATATCTTAGGTAATTACTTTATAAGGATTTCAATTTTGTTTTTCTTAAAAAAAAAAAAATATATAAAATTAAAAAGACCATTTAAAAATGTCTATTTTAAGCTTGACCAGTATTTCAGTTTTCAAATGATGGCATTTTAAAAAGAGCCTCCATGCAATCTCCTAAATTCAATCTGATTTATACAGAAGTAATACAATAACTCTTTCACAATGAATGCAGTACATCCCTGCATGAAGGAAAATTAGTTTGGTGAAGTCTTAAATAGAGCCTAGAAGATAATGATGCATATTGTTGTACAGTTACTTAATAGTATCACCAAACTATATCAATTTGTCCCACAAAAGGGCAATTAAGCAATCATTGTAAGTACAACATAAAACAAGAGGCCCATGGGCCACATTGCTCACCTGAGCAACAATAGACATAATAAAATCAGCGTTATGGAGTCATAGAAAAAAAAATATGGACAATGTAGTCTTACAGATCCTGTATTAAATAAATCAATTTTTTCCCTAGATATTCTATTTATCATTGATCACCTTTTGTCACAGTATAGGCATTTCACATATTGAGCATTACAGTTCTCAAGAAGATCTAAATCAAATGGGATATAAACCTACATCAAACTTGTTAAGCCCAAGAAATATCCAGGGGTCAAAATCTAAACAAATTTATAGAATCAACAATATGTAAAAATGCTTGCATATAAGTAAAACCATATATTATAACATCTGAGTTTTGGTGAATTTAAAATGTTTTCCTTAGTAAAATTGGACCCCCCCCCCCCATGTGGCTCAACTCTTCTCCTGAAAAATGAAAAATATGATTTAGACGAATTTCAATCTACACTATCTAAGGTTGCTTTCACTAATGTTGCACCTTCTAAGAAAATAATTTTTTATACAAAGATTTTTCTCTATAGATTCCTTTGTAAAGATTTAACCCCTCCCCATTGTGCCCCTACCCTACCCCTAGGAATCATAATTTGACTGAATTTGAATCTACCCTACCTGATGATACTTCACACAAGTTACAGCTTTTCTGGCCAGTTGTGTTCTGAGTAAAAGATTCAAAATAAAATTCCTCTTTATATTCCTATATAAAAATTTGACCCCCCCATTTTGGCCTCACCTTACCCCTGGGGACCATGATTTGAACAAATTTGAATCTGCACAATCTGAGGATGCTTCCACACAAGTTTCAGCTTTTCTGGCCCAATGGTTTGTGAATAGAAGATTTTTAAAGATTAACTCTATATATTTCTATGTAAAACTTCGACCCCATTTCCCAATTATGGCCCCACATTACCCCCGGGGACCTTGATTTGAACAAACTTGAATCTACACAATCTGAGGATGCTTCCACGCAAGTTTCAGCTTTTCTGGCCAAATGGTTTTTGAGGAGAATATTTTTGAAAAATATCACCAAATTTTCAATAAATCCTAATTATGTCCCCTGAAAATAGTGCATGGCCCTTTACTGTAAATTCCTAATTAAACGAGAGGAATTTTTATCCACAGGATAAGTACTCACGTAATATAAGGAATTTACAGTATTTTAACAAACTTGAATCCCCTTTACCCAGTGAGGCTTTGTGCCAATTCTGGTTGAATATGGCCCAGTGGTTCAGGAGAAGAAGTTGAAAATGTAAAAAGTTAAACAGACAGACGGGCAGACAGCCAGACGCTGGACAAAAAGTTATCAGAAAAGCTCACTTGAAGCTGAAAAGTTTAACATCATTAAAAAACAATACCTTTGCTATTTCGATGTTATATGCTCTCAACACAATTGCTGCAGCTCTGAGGTTCTTTTCTATGAGTAATGAACAGAGAAAATGTTCATAATCATTCTGCCTGCAAAATATGGGGAACGATATCATTGGCACAAAACAATTCTTGTTATATACCCCTATCTGGTCATCAAACACCTTCATGTTTACCTGTTTAGACTTTCTAAACAGGAATTATTTATGTTTATGTTTTCTGATTACATTAACCACCACAAGGACATCTTTTCCAATCAGTTTTCTATAACAGTGTATATATTATATAATATGTGTGATAGAAAACCAAGCAGGTAAGATACCCCTATGCATACACTATGTTTTCTGCAACTTCTGCTTAATAATATGCAACTTATGCAATTAGGGGAACACCAACATTTGTCAAGTTAATAAAAATGCATCAACCATAACAATGATAACATATCATATCAAATCTTTATACAAACTAATAATGTTTATAGCGAGCGCAGCTCGCCGGCGCTGTGTGCCAGCGAGCGAAGCGAGCTCTAAGAACCAGTGTACGCGGGAAAAAGAACGAGCTAAACCTACAGTTCATCAAACAAAATTTTTTGTCTACGTCCCATAATGCTCTCTAATGTTTTCACCCGTGGTGCTATGCCAAAAATGGCCGACTTATAACTCGTAATTTACAGTGACTTAAAGTCTGAAGACACGTTTTGAGTATCGCATATGCTCTGGCGAGACTTAAAAGATTTGTTTCATGCTTCCATACCTCCGTATTGAGTCGAGAAACGTAAACAAAGACGAACAAAGTCATGGATGACGTCACAGTGCACTCGCGCTATATTTCCCGCGATAAATTTAGAGGTGGATCAAACATCTGTAATGCGTGTACTAGCTATTTAAGTATAGACTGCGATACCTGCCTCATTGACGTATGATTTGTTTTCAATTTTTTTTAATATAGAGATTTTATGTATATATATTAGCAAGAGCCATACTTTACTGTCATATCGATCCATTTTTAAGCTAATTGTGCATGCATGAGTAGGGAGGAAATAAACAATAGGACATTTTGAAATAAATAAAAAGGAATAAAATGAAAAAATAAACAGTTAAAAAAATTAAGTAGATATTGCATATTGTCAAACCATTAAAAAAAGTGGGAAATTACACACCTATAAACAGGTACCGGGCTCTCTCTCTCTCTCTCTCTCTCTCTCTCTCTCTCTCTCTCTCTCTCTCTCTCTCTCTCTCTCTCTCTCTGTGAAGGGGGTTGCGCTGTATGTATCATAACCATTAAAATAGGTACCTTTGGCATACTTTTTGTAGAACAAAACTCTCTCAAAAATTCTTTGATATGTTCGTTGATACCTAAATAAAACTATAAAATGACAATGATGCAAGGTATGTGTAATTCTTGCTGCGCTCGCCAGAACGGTAGCACCGTAAAACATAATATGTTTTACAGTGTGACTGTTGGGGCAAGCGCAGAAGGAGTCACACGTAGATCTGTCATCATTGTTAAATGCAACCCGTGGACTTAACCAAACAAAAAAACTTTGGCTTTGTCTCGAAAACTTTTACCACCGCAAGGAACCGGAAGATATCAAACTTTTATTCCAATGGTCCCTTACTAGGTTTATACACTTAAACAAAAAACTACCACTGAGCATTAATAAAATGTTAAACAGACTTATTAGAATATTTTGATAAACACAAAGCCGTTTTTTTTTTATTTTTTATCTCTTCTTTACCTTTTAATAATGATCATTAAAATCAATAAATTGTGTGTCTGTGTTATTTCTCATTTTGTTCCTTGTTGTTACCGGTGTTTTAATTTTCCTCTGTGACATCAATTTTGTTTTTAATCTTTTTAATTTGTGTACGCTATATAAGCGTTGTAGACATGTGCCCTCCCCCTTTTTTAGTGTGTGATATCCAATATTATTGAAAGGTTTGACCACATATGCAACTATAACAAATACATGTAGATATTTTAACAGTTTAATTTTTTTCTTTTATTTATTCATTACAAAATGACGTGGCTACACGTAGATCTAATAATGATTAGACTTTTCTTTTTTAATAATTTTTTGTCACCTACCTAACGTATACAATGATTGGATCAATGTGACAATAAATTTAGCTTGGAACTTGCATGTGTATTTACTGAGCAAAAAAAATCATCAAAACAAAACTTATCAGCCAAAGAGTCCCCGTTAATAGTGAGCGCAGTATCAGTATTAACGGTGACTCCCTACTGAGTACTTCCTACACGTTACATTCAGTACAGATGCTTGATCCACCTCTAAATGTATCGCGGGAATATAAAACGCGAGATCACTGTGACGTCATACTTAACTTTTTGCGCACGACAGTTTTCGTAAATTGTCGGACAAATTCGGGGAAGGAAATGACGTCATAGGTACATTTTTTACGTAAGCATATGTGTTGTTTACTTTAAATGTTTTTAAAAGGATTTTTTATTGTTAAATGAAAATGATGTATGCGATTTACAGTAAGAATTTTCCTTAGAAACGCTTCCTGTTCCGCCAAGTTGCTATGCACCGCAAAGGATCACTGGGATAGTAGAACGTTTTCACGTGGCCTCATAAAATTTTCTTTGAACAATGTGCAGATTTCAACTCGAATTTCCTCCGTTCGTACACGTTGTCTATGGAGCTCGCTACGCGAGCGGCGCTTTGCGCCGCCTCGCTGCGCTCGCTATTACTTGAAACCTGTTATGAATAAAATACAATGCTTGGACACGTAGTCTAAATAACATGTAAACATGAGGAAAGGTTAACAGGTTGTGTAAGTGTTTTTACCTTGTGAGATTGTAACAGTAATCAAAACTTTTCTTTGGTATACCGGCAATCACTGATGCATTTCTTTTGAAGTTCAAATAAGACACATTATGATTTTTCAGTTTTGTATACGAAAATCTATTATGTTTTACACCAATTCCACAGCCTCTGGGAATTATTCTCAAGGAGGCTGCCATCTTTTAATATTCTATAACACTCGGACCAAATTATGTCAAGATTATGAAATTTTCCGAAATAAGATTATTGTTATTTAAATCTGCATTTTAATTATCCAGTTCATATCTTATCTGTTGTGTCGTATGCAAATATATAAGAGCATTGCCAGATGTGAGTAGTTATAGCAGAAAAAAAAAATCAACAACTAAACAAACATTTATGGAACAACTTAATATTACAAAAGAGAACTAGATAACTCGTACCTGAAATGGTTTGTTATTTTCCCGAACTTTCTGCAACATTATTACATAAATGAGATAACTAAGGTGAGTGAAAATAGAGATATGAATTTTATCTTTTGGATTAATATTATCACCTTAAATCGTAAGAACAGTCAAGATAAACGAATATGTAATTCATTGCCATATATGTCATATTTCGCATGTATACTTTTTTTAGTTGGTTTATGTTGTACTGTATTTTTGAATTTACGCTGACTTTGACAACTGAACATTTGAATCACAACTTGCATAAGATGGTGCATGTCTTCAATGTTTTATTGAGAGAGAGAGAGAGAGAAATGGAGAGAGAGAGAGAGTTATCATATAAATCATATAAATAATTCCACCCAATCACTCTTGTAAAGGTTTATTACAAGGGAATTTTGTTTAACAGTATGAAGAGAGATTAATCTCTAACAATTAAATATACATGCATGTATTGAATTGAATGTTATTAAACCACTTTGTAAAATTAAACATTAAGCTAAGTTGAAAACATTAATTATCATAATTCATGGAAATTAATGCAATATGATCTGTCAATTTAATCATATTGCACCAATTTTTTTACTTTTACTCTTAGACTCTGTTACAACATGTCTGTAGTGAAGTCTGGATACCTAAAACGTCACAGTAGTAAGTATTTCCATTGATGTTATTCATAATTAAATTTGTTGTTAAGATGATAATTAGGACCAGTCGTTTGTCTATGGGTTTATGTGGTTTCTTAAATTGTTATGTTATTTTTCAGGGAGTGGAGGTGGTTGGGGTTAAAATGTTTTTAAAAAAGAATTATTTTTTATATGTTAGATTAATTAAAGTGGTAGTTTTTTTACTTTATTGTATCTGGACAATAATGTTATGTTCATGTCTTATCCTTTAATCAAATGTCTGTTATTGATAAGGCTTGTTTTGTTTTGCACATGCATATGGTAGATTAATTAATGTTGACATGAATTGCTGCTCTGTTTCAGACAGCTTGTTTCATGGAGGATGGAAGGATACCTGGGTTGTGCTGTATGACAACAGTGATTTATGTCTACACAAACATCAACATGATTCAGACCTCAAAGCCAGGATTCACCTTAGGGTAATTCAGAAGTAATTACATTCCCTTCATACACATTTCATCAAAGAGGCTTTCAGCAGCAACACTCTCCAGGAAAATCTTTTTAAATAATGCATTAAGATACACTATAACTGTACTGTTAAATTATGAACTTGGAACATTTTGTGATTAAGAGATAATATTGCACCTAATTTAATTTAGGTTAAGATTTGAATCCAGATTGTATATTTTACTTAAGATAATATTTTGTTGATGTTTGCTGCTTTTATAGCTGTTTCAGATACCAGGTATTTAAAAAAATGTATAAATGCCAGGTACATGTTACGTATCATGACTCATAACAAACTGTGTATTGAAAACATTTGTCATAAATAAACAGGTTATTCATAAAATTTTAACCCTCAGGATGTGTGTAAGAGATTTGCCTATGGACAGTACACTAACTGTTTCCCTGACCGACCCAAGGTCCCTGAGGGGTACACTTACGACAGTGTGATAGCTATTCCCTCAAGAAATAACAGCAAATGTAAAGTCTTCTGGCTGCTGTGTCATGACCCTAATGAATTAAAGTAAGTGTAGACAAGAAAAAACCAAGAACTCTAAATTTTTTTTTTTTTTTTTTTTTATTGATATTAATTTCATTTGCACATACAATATATCATACAATATATATATCTAAATGAACTCTTATGATTATATGTTGTATAAGGTTAATTAATAATTAAGATCGATTCAATTTACATTAAAACCTGCATTTGAACACATTCCAGATTTAATGAGCAATATCTGAGGTTTAATCAGACTCTAATAGTCCTTGCGGTCAATATCATTGATGTAATGTTACTTACAGGGTAAATCAAGATCAACAGGGCAAATCAACAATAAAATTCTTTGCATCTTTTTATCATACTGGTTTGGTACGCTTCGAAATGCAATTTATTGTAAAACATTATTTGTTTAATTTTACAGTGAATGGATGAATGCAATTTGTAAAACTGTAAGTACATTTTATTTTTGTTACAAATGATCTTACATTTTCCCTTACTTTTTTTAATAGATTTTCAAGCTTACTTAACATTACCATATTTTCTATTGTATGTGATATTGTCATGAAATTACCCCTTTTCAAAACTGTGTACAAACTGCAAACATAAAAAATAATTTAATAATGATTTTTAGCCGGGCTCTGCTGAAAGCAGAGTCCTGGCTATAGGCAGGCAAATCGCCAATGTTACTATAAATAGCACAAGTAAACAAAAAACCAAACAGCGTCAAGGTAAAGCTTCCGCTATACCAAATAGTTACACAAAGAGCCACGTTTTGTCAAAAGTGTTGGCATTTTGTTTCTTTTTTTTAAATTTCGAATGAATTGTCTATCTTTTTTAGTTTTCTTATTAATAACGTATTTTTAAAACATTACTATGCATTTTGGACACATACAATGCGCATGAATTTCCATGAACTACTTTGCTGCGCGATGAAGAAATGGGGATTGAATATATAATGCTTGTTGCAAAATTCAAGGCAGCAACTGTTAAACTTTTTAACTTCTACTAGACAGACATATTTTTTGTTTATAGCCGCTTACAAAATTTGGTCGCTCTCTGATGCTTTGCCGAAATTAAAAGCATGAGAGAGAGAGAGAGAGAGAGAGAGAGAGAGATTTTCAGTCTTTACTACACAATATGCATAAAGACACACCAAAAGAGCCCGGCTTTCAGTACTTCAGTACTTTGATTTTACTTTATTTTTTAAAATTTTAATACTGGGTAGATTTGATTTTGTTACAGGTATGTAAGAACTTTTAAATTTTGTATTCATTGCAGCTTCCCCCTCCTCCTAGTCCACAACAACAGCCACAACAGTCATCTAATGCCCCGCCCCCTTACAATCCAGGTGCCCCCGCCCCAGGAGGCATTGGTTTTGATGGTGTGTCAGGTGAGTTAGTAATATTATAAGTTTTGACTACGGTAATCAACATTGAAAACTTTTTAAAATTATTCGTGAGGTACAATAATGTAATGAGCTTTTAAGAGTCATTGCAAAACATGCATTAAAGCTGACATGAATCCATAAAAACGCATTATTTCTCTTTTTCCTGTGTATGTTATAACATCGCACATGTGCAATCACACATTGTGGCAGAACAAGCAATGCTAATGACCGTATTGATTTCCAAAGGGAGTGTTTTTGTAAAAACTGTAGAAACAGTAGTTACTTTCTTGAATTTACTTTCATTTGTGTACTGTTTTTGGATGTAGTGCAGCTGAGGTCTTCAATAAGTCTTTCAATAAGGTCTTTCATATCCGTTGAGGAGTGATCGAAACTAATATGGCAACCAAATGCTTCTATGAGTTCATGTCAGCTTTAACATGAGCACAATTACCAATAGGAGCATTCCATGATGTCTTTCGAATGTGTTGCAATGTGGTATACAAGCACTATAGTTACTTAGACTTGATTATATCAGATGTCTATAGAAATAATTCAGTGGTTACTTTGGAATGATTTATTACAATGATGAGAAAGTTTTCAAACTTTCTTTTTTTGTCCACAAGGCTTTGTACTCTAGCTAGGGTTAGGAATAAGAGCTTGTATGACCACCTGAGATGGTCTATTTTTCAGTTAGGCAGGTATGAAATTTTAGATGATAGCTAAGCGGTAAAATTTACCCTTAATTAAACACTTGTAGTTGCAAATAAGCCTTATTAGTTTATGTGCATGTACTTGTAAATGAAATCAGAACAGCAGATTATTTAGAGGTGGCAAACTTTTTATGGAGCTAGCCTTGAGGATTGAATGGTATTTTTGGAATGCTTCTCTAACAACACACTCACATTCTTATCGTCTGGATGCTGTGTTTTCTATGCAACAAATTGTACAAGGTGATAAAAGCTATTACGAAATCTTTAAAACCATTATTTAACAATGACCAAACCACATAAGATATTAGGACGTTAATTTTGTACACAGGGGGACACCAAGGAGGACCTACTCCCTACCCCCAGGGACCTCCACCTCAGGGGTACTACCCCCAAGGACCTCCCCCACAGGGGTACTACCAGCAACCCAATCAGCCTCAGTATCAACAGCAACCATATGGTAAAGTCAATGTTTAGTTAGTCATTGTCTTTATTAAACAAATTAATTACGGTAGTTTAATCAGATTTACATGTACTTTGATGTAATCAGGATGACAAATAAACATGTACATGCATTAATAAATTACTCATATTAAATATCAATGGATTTGTAGGTTATGCCCCACAGCAAGAACAACACAAGGGAAAAGGAATACTTGGTGGACTTGGAAATTTATTGGGAGGAAAAGGAGGCGGAGGGGGAGGAGGAGGAGGAGGAGGAATATTAAGTAGTAAAGGAGGAAAAGCTGCAGCAGGTCAGTAATTATAGCTCACCTGATCAGAGATCAAGAATTTGCAACATTCTGTGATTGGTGCGTTTCAATGTGTATAGATCTATAAACATACATTCATTTCATTGTGAATTAAATTTAATTAAAAAAATATTTTAAAATTTGCAGGTCTACTTGGAGGTGCAGCCTTAGGATATGGTGCCTCAAAAATGATTGGTCATGGCTTTGGTGGCTGGGGCCTTGGTCACCACGGTAGTTGGGGGTCCATGAGTAGTTTTGGAAGTGCTGGTAGTTTTGGTAGCATAGGAAGTTTTGATTGAAGTTGGATAGCACTTTATTTACCTTTCGAATTTTTATTAATTATTTTTTTAAAAATGATTATACATGTATATTGTATACCAGTTTGTGTGGTCTTGTATATTTAGAGTCTCTTAACCTCCGATACAACATATTTTATATTGTTGGTCATCAGTACTGTGATACATGTACATGGATGCTTTTTATCTGTACCATATTTAAAATTATAAATTATTTTTAAGCATAAATAATCTAAATAAATAATTTTGAAATGAAGAGAATTTGTTATTTCCTGAAACGAAGAATTTCTATTGCTTTCTTTTTCTGTGTTATAATTAAAGATAAAGTTCTGGGAAAAAATAACTGTCCTGACAAAGATGAAAACTTCCATTGCAAGAAAGTGTTGTGAGAAAATATAGAAGGGGTGGATTTTTTTAGTTTACCCTTATCTTTAACTTGTGGCTTCATGTACACTATAGAAGAGCACAATTTTTCTAACTGCACATGTGCTCAGGTGAAAATGTAACAGTGATATTATTTAATTGTCTTTAACTTTGTTTTTTTTTTCAGATATATATGTTTTTGGTATCTACTTATTTAATTTTATTTACAATACTTATACATACTTTGTATCATTCTGTAGTAATGATATCATTAATGGTGATGATGTGTTAATTGAGTCAGACCTAAAATCTAAGAAGAAGGTACAGTTTCTTTCTGTATATGCCCTAAAAACCAAAAGTTGTTTAAATCTCATGAAAATACACACATACCATCTTGAACATGTGTGTGTGTGTGTATATAAAGTACCAAGTTATACACTTCTATCATATTTTCAAAAAAAGAATATTGACTTCAACATTTTGTCATATTTCTAAGATTTTAAGTACTGATAGTGAAAAATGTTTAAAAAATGGCACACTTTCTCATAGTTTTTTGAAGAGAAAAATGTTTCCGCAGCCGTTGCCCACAACAAAATCAATATATTTTGTGTGATATCACATGATAAAGTTATAATTTGAATTTTGTTGTAAGCAACAACTGTGGACATGCATAGTTTTCTATTTAAAAAAATCTACTGAATTGTTAATCTTCGTATTCTGCTCAGTTTTAAGAAAACCATTGGAAAATGCACCGTTATGATGTTACAAATACCTTTCTGAGAGTCCAGTCAGTTTGCTATATAATAATTTATCAATTCTTAGTTTATAGCTATAGTGTAAATAAACGTTACATTTGATTTTTTTTATGATATTTTTTAAAATTACTTTAAAATATGGAAAATAATGACTGAATCTGTACCTGTTTTTTTCTGAACAATCCATATCTGATACTTATAGATAAAGTATATAGACTGTGCCATAGTAAATAGTTTGATTTGTGAAAAATATGGAATGTTTGTTTGAAAATTATAAGATTAACTGTTCATGTATATATAATGTTGGGTCTTTTCATTTTTTTTTGTATCTATGCAATATTTTTTAAAATACATGTAAATCGTTGAATATAAAATGCTATCAGATTTGAAATCTTTCGAAAATACATATGTATTGTTAACCTTGAAGGTGTTTGAAATACATGTATACGGTAGTTTTTTTATCGTCATGTTATTTTTCAAAATGCATAGATTGTAATAAGTGCCATCAAAATGATTTGTGCCATTTTCATTTATTTGAACTTTAATTATTAATACCTGTAATAAAAGAAATAGTAAATGTAAAGTTAGATGCTGCTATTACAGATAGAAGTAAATAAAGGCAAGATGCCATACTTGTCTGCTTCCTTTACTCTGAAAGCAAAATGATTGCAATTCACGCAAGGGGTTTGGGGGGGGGGGGGGTTACTCCTTGGAATTTGAAGTTAGATACCATGTGTTATTATTATTATACTGTGTGGTAAACTTTATCAGGGAAACAAGCGCCTCTGGTACATAGGGTGATCTTATACAATTAGAATTAAGTTGTACGGTGCACATTTCTTGTCGAACATTTTCTGAATCAGCTTCTCTTCAGATAATTTTTGGCCAATGTACGGTAATCCAGGGTGCAAATATTTTATAACTGTGAGTGTTGCAAATTCAAAATTTCAATGTCTCTTTGCCATCTTCCTCCTGAATCTTCTGCAGCACAAGGGATCACTTGAGAAGGGGGTGGTTCTATACACTGAGATTTTTTTCGATGGCACACTGAGTCATCCATTTCCCATGCTAACTCATCTGAAGAGTAAAAACTTCATTTTCTTATTGCATACAGGTTGAATTTGGAGTACAGTACCTTTGATTAAAAAAAAAATGGGATAACATTTTTTTCTTCTTTCAGGTTCCTTAAATTTCTGTAATTAAACCACTATTCAATCTTGAGACAGGTTGTTTGCCACTGCATTTTTTCTTTAACAAGTTTATTTAGCAATCCTTCATTTTTATGGGAGGAGGTGGCTTCGATCAATAATCCTGATAATCAATAAATGCATGACACCCCCACCCCTCCATCCTTGTGACAATTGAAGCATCTGCACACTTAGTGGATGCTTCTTTAGTAGTTGGCACTAGAAAAAAAAAAAATTTTCATATTCCAGTGGTCGTAATATGTTTTTCTTTAGGCCGCACGAATATAATTTCATGTTCGTCAGACCCCGTCGTATTTAAATACACCAACAAATAATTTTATTTTATACATCCCGCGCATCCAGGAAATCTTGTGCTGTTTTCTGTTCTGTTTTCGTATTTTGAATAAATTTATAAATCAGAAACAAGAGGAAAAAATATAACCGTCCATACAAGTTTATTTATGTAATACCTAAATATTTTGGCTATAAAAAATAGTTTTATTATTTAATTGCTCGCCCGCTCTTACCTTTTTTCACTGGGTGTCCGACAAACAAGAAATTACATTGGTGTGGCCTTACTGGAATTACTGTACATGTTGCTATATGACAAACAGGTGAACGCCATATAAACCGAATATGTAACTGGGTCACTGGAATCCAAGTTACTGCTACATATACCGATATATTTACCATAAAGGCAAAATACAATAACATTTTCAGAGCCGAAGGATTCTGAAAAGAATGGATCTTCTCAGGTGACCTCTATGGCCCATGGGTCTTTTCATAAATTCGTAAATGCCGATAAAACAAACATTGGTATCTAGTTTTAAAATAATTATGGTTTAAAAAGTAAAATGTTATTATATTGTGTTATTTGATTTTCTCAGTTGTACTGGGTTTGATAAAAATAAAATACTGTAGGGCCAATTGGTGAAAGAGTACTGGAAGCCGAAAACCAACGGTGACAAATACATTGGGGACTCGGACATTGTCGGCATTGCGTTTAAGTAAAGCTAAGTTAAGCCTCAGAATCAAGACATCAATGGTCACTGATCAGACATATTTATTTATTTTTTTTTACAACAAACGGGTTGTTGTTCTCAGAACTGTTTAGTGTTTATAGGTATTTCATAAAGCGATTCGTAAAAAGGAAATCAAATTGTAACGTTTGATAACATATATCGATTAGTCTTTCAGCTGAATTGGTGATTTTTATAACCGTTTTAACATTGAGGTAAGTAAACAGTCATCACTTGTCATTACAAAATATAGGTAAACATTACACTTTATCCACTATAGGTAGAATAATTTTACTGTTGTTTGGAATAGAATCGATCCCTCAAAATTCTAATAAAATATTGGTATGTCACACCATATCATGTAACATTCTATTCCTATACGTAAAGTAAATCTATCTGTTTACAATAAGTTTTAATGTTTCATGATATGTCATAATATGCCTATACTCTGTCCCAAGATATTTTGGATTCACGTTTGGCTTAATTGTTTGATATTTATAAATACCTCAGGATCCAAACGATGTTCATTCAAAAGTATGAAAAATTTCCAAGATTTCTCAGTCAAAACGCCCGTGTTAGCTTATCAGGTTTCAATACAATGCTAAAAAATGTGATGTCTACGGATATTTTGCATTGCAGCAAGCCCGGATGATAACGTTGAAATATTGCACGATGTATTCCGAGTGTATTCCGAATGGAGAAAAGATGTAAACATTCCCCATTATAAATCTCCGTAAGGAATCTGTTTTCGTTCCTGTGAATTTTTCCGAGTGAAAGATGATAATGTGTCAATGAAATTATCTTGGAAAATATCCCTTTCAACCATTTCAATTGCACTTCTTTCACGGGTAAGTGTATTTTTATTAAAAATCGTCCAAACGTGAATCCAAAATATCTTGGGACAGAGTATAATACTGGAGTTTATACAGACTGTAACTGATTATCTGAATGATTGAAGAATGCTTTGTCATGAAAATGGTGGTGTCTTTTAGATTCAGTTTAACGTACAATAATAAAATAAAAACAAAATTAGACCTCTACGATAGGCTATACAAGAACTAACACCTTTCTAGTATGAATATTTACATTTGCTAATATGTTTCCTTATATAAACCCATAGAATAGCGAAAACGTTCAATTCTGTATGAACTTTTTCATGACGTCACAATGATCATAGCACAGCTTAATTATCGCTTGTCGCTTGGAATATTGTAAACTTAAAAATTTCGGTAATTTTAACAGTTCTGGACAATTTGTCTTTTTCAAACATAAATATAAGTAATAAACAGCAATGTTAAAAAGTTCACTGGGATATGAAGTTGGTTGGTAAGTGATCAAATATACTGAGAAACCCTGTGGGTTTCACAGGATTTGATCACGTGAGGCAAGAGGCATTTCAAAAAAAAAAAAAATTTATTTGGCCTGAAAAGCATTAAATTGCCTCAGTAACTGTGAAGGGGTCTATAACCACATTGGTCACAAAAATACAGGTGGTGAAACTCAAGTTTATATAATGAGCATGATGAGAGCAAGATCCTAAAACCTCTAGTGAACCAATATGCAAGCATGCAACAATTATATACATTACATTGCGTATAATATACGGTATTCAATATTAGTTCCCACTCTGCAGATAAAAATGTTTTTGAAGTACATATACTTTTAGATAATTATTGTTAAAGTTTCAAGCTATTTTTGAAACAAAGAAGATATAAAAAAAAATATATAAATATATATACATGTACAAATGGAAAATATAAGGAAATTCATTAAATCGAAATTAAAATAGAGTTCATTAACAGGACAGGAACTGTTTTTTCCTGTGCTTTATTTCATCTGTCTCTTGGTTTAATTAATTGATATTTTCAGTGGCATTGAAAACTCTTTGTAATAAAGCATTCCTTTTCAAGTTAAATTGGGGAAGTAAAAACTTAACAATATTTTATCTACTTGTACATACTATCGGTACATACCGATACATGTAGGTTGGGGGAGGGGGTGGGTGGGGATGGAATCACCCTGTCTTTAGATTTTTCTCTATTGGATTTACATGGGGTTTTTTTTTTTTACATTTCTTTTTTAATTATTTTATTTTTTAATGACAAATTGTCTCTAGGAGACTACTTGGTAATGTAATTGTTTAAAAAAAGGGGGATAGTCTTAACGGTATATTTATAAATGTCTGTCTGTTAATTCACAATTCACATTCTGTCCATCCTCGGGTATGTTTAGGCTGCCCAAGATTTTCAGGCGATGTGTAGAAAGTCACTTGTCTTTACTTCATAAGATATGACGTCATAATTAACTTTGACATCACAATCTACCTTCCTTTCGATTGTTCTCAGAGAATGTATCGTAATGTAATAAATGAATTTTATTGAACACTTGATTCCTTTACATAACCGCTGTTGTAAATACTGGTGATACTTAAATCAGTATAATCAATATTGAGTATAAAAAAATCAGCAGTTTTAAAGCATTGTACATGTATTATGTAAATAACTATTTATAAACTAATGGTTTGGAGACTCCCCCCTGCTACATTATTTAGTGAATGGAGATATTTATATACTGGTACATGTAAAAAAAAAAGCTTGGTGCAAGTGAAATATTGACACAATCTTAGTTTATTTTATGTGAAATTGGGAGACAAATAAGTACCAATGGGAATCATGCTTGGAGAAACCTACCAGTTGACCCAATGTTGTGTAAATCAAGCTTAAAAGATAAAAATGTGCCTAATTTCGATGATGGTGCAAAATGTTTTAAAAATGTTTTAAATAAAGGAAATATTTATCTGAACCCTCTCCAAGAACAGCAAAATACATTACTTATAGGATTTTTCATAAAAATATTTTTGAATTAATGTCATTATATAATCACTTGTGCCGATACGATTTACATATATCAATTGCTGTGTTAGGATATGCATGTCTTATGCTTATTATAAGAAGAACTTAAGACATCACAAAAATGCATCAAATATGATGTTGGATATCGCTGTTAGTTTATGTAATAAAATTTTTTAGAAATTCGCCGGCTTTAAGTATTTTTCATTAATTAAAAAAATATTGTTTTCCAATGTAAATTTAGCTTCAGACAGCCTTAACATAGCTGCATCAGACTCTTGTCTTCTATCCATTGATCTGTAAAGAGACAAAAAAAAATATCAGAGACCCATACCTGGCACAAAGGTTGTACATGACCCTGAAAGTATGTGTTGACCCTGATATAAGGTCATTTGACCAAGGTGAAGGTCACATCATATCACTAACTTCGCTTTGTATGTTGTTGTTATAGATCTTTCATTCTTCCTGCACTCCAAATACATGTACATAGATAACATATCTTTCAACAATCAATTGTTATACAGTAATATTAAATCTCTATCATACACACAATGAGTTGGCAAACTACATTTTATAAACAGTATACAGGCAAGTTTACGTGAGATGAATATTTCTGTGATTTTTTTTTTAATTTCAGAAAGGGGGACTAAGACATATTTTTTTTACCAATTCTTACTTGAAATTCTTCAACAAATGTACATTGCATATTCATGGATGTTTTTTCTCTCCAGATACTGGGTATATACCAATTACCATGGCATTGAGAATAGTGAAGTCAGGATATCTGAAACGTTTCAGTAGTAAGTCACTGACAGTAGTTTTTAAAGAATATCATTCCAAATTAATTTATGACACATTTTTCATTAATTACCAGTACATTATTCTGCAGTTTGCTCAAGTATGGTATGGCTTTTCATAATATTCACCTAAATTTTACCTCAGTTATCAATGATGGATACATGTATGGATGTATTTTTCTTTGTTTGTAGAAAGTATGTTTTCTGGGGGCTGGAAGGATGTTTGGGTAGTACTTTATGACAACAGTGACTTGTGCATGTATAACCGACAGGGAGATCTAGAAATTAAAGCAAAAATTCATATGAAGGTAAAAAAAAAAAATTCATAATTTTATTTCCATTTAATTAGCACTAGCTGTACTTATTTTTACAAATAATGAAAATAAGTTCTGATTCAAATCTGCTCAATAGATCACTACTAACAAAATTTTAGCTTGTAGGATCATGATTTCTTGACTTCAAATTAAAGTGTATGAATAGATAGATAACATGTTCCATGCAGAGAAGTAATCAACATGTTCCCAAGAATTGCAATGACAGAGTTTTTACTGTAAACCTATAACCCTATAGCAACTTCTCATGGCTTTAATATGTCTCTAAGGATGTATGCAAAAGATTTGCCTTTGGAGATTACACCAGCAGCTTTCCTAACAGACCTGATCTCCCCCGGGGGTCGTCGTATGAGCATGTCCTGGCGATCCCTCACAAGAACAACAGTCAGGCTAAAGTTTTCTGGTTCCTCTGTCGGGACAGCAATGACTTACAGTAAGTCCATTCAGTGGCTTATTCAATGTGGTTGTTGATCTACAGTTAGTCAAAAGAGGAATTATTCTTGTAGATTTTTTTTAGATTTATTTGCTGGTAATTTTTTTAAATCCAATGAGTATAAGGTCATTTAGGTGAGGCAACTTCTTTTATTTTTTCAAACTTTTGACAAAGTATTTGTAGATTTCCAGATAACATCTTATAGTTAAACTGATTTGCATGCAGATGACATCTTTCATTTGGACTGACATTTTTATTTTGTAAATAGTACTTTACAGAAAAATTCTACACGTACATGTACCAGTTGTGCAGCGTCTCCTTACTAACAAAAATATATGCTAATTAAGTTAGGGAAAATACATGTTTTTATTTAAATGTATGTTTAACTCAAAAGACATGTAGTGTATTCTCTTCTCATGTTATCATACATGCATTCTGTTTTTCTATTTTAGTGAATGGATGAATGCAATTTGTCAAGTGGTAAGTATCCATTTCCTGGCAGAATTCAGATCACTCAATTGTAAAACTATTTCTATAACACTGTAGATATCCTTGATTTCATATACATACCCGCAAGACACATATATCTTTACCTATCAGAAATTTTGAATAAAAATGAATTCTGGTTTAATATATGTACTGGTACATGTACCAGGTATTTTTTAAATTGTGTATTATGGTACAAAATTAATAGGATTTAGTTGCTAAGAAATATGTACATTATATTGTGTGGCCACCTTATATTATAGATTGACTAGATTTGAATGTAAATGATCTCTTTTTAAAATACAAAACCATAAACTTTTGACAAATTTTTCACATACATGTACATGTAATTCATATCTCCTAAACATAATTACAGGTTTATTTTCAGAAAGTATTGTTATCTATATTACCCAGTTTTATGGTCTAAAAGAGACATTGGATTGTTCCTCTCTAACAGTTCTGTGTATTCTTGTTTCCACAGCTTCCAGCCCCTGCTCAGAAGCAGCCAGCGGGAGGAATGCATCCCAGTAGTTCTTCAGGCAGTATGCCCCCAATGTCCAGCGCCCCTCCCGCATCAGCACCACCCCCGTACAGCCCAGCTCCATCAGGGCCTGGCATTGGTTTTGATGGTCTGTCAGGTTAGTTTGAGGGTTTTATGCTTGTATTTATCATGGTCATATATTGTGTCAAGTTTACATTTATTTTCAATATTTTTTTGTTGCAAAATTCAAGAATGAAATGTATTATCAAAATAGAATGTGTGCAATAGTTCATGCAGTGTAGTGTAAAAAGAAAAACTATTGCACAATATTTTGTTGAAATGACAATTAAGAGTTCTCAGCTTTTACATGCTATTATTTTTTCACAGGTGGATCAGCGCCATATCCTACACAACCAGGAGGGTTTCCTCAAGCTGGCCCTCCCCAACCTTACATGCCACCACAGGGGTATCCCCAGCAGCAGCCCGCTGCTTACCCCCAGCAACCAGCAGCCTACCCTCAGCAGGCTTACCAACAGTACCCACAGCAACCATACCAACAGTACCCCCAACAGCCTTATCAACAATATCCACAACAGCCATATCAACAATACCCTCAGCAGCAGTACCAGCAGCCATACGGTAATATGTGTACTTGTGTAAAAAACCTGCCTAACGTATTCTATGTATTCTTTTCCAATTCTATGATTTCCTTAAGAATAAAAAATGTAGGGCTTCATGATTTTTTTTTTGGTGTAATCCAAGAAAGTCTGTTGTTTTGTTTCTTTGGTTGGTTTTTTTTTTGGGGGGGGGGGGGGTGATTAATTAACTACTGGTACCCGTAATTGTAAATAAAAAATGTTTCATTGAGATATTTTTCAAATTCGGTAATTTTGATATCCAAAGACTTAACAAAAACAACATGCATGTACAATACATTTTGTGGCAAGTGTTGATTTTAAAAAAATTAAGCATGGAATGATTGTTGTCATTTAATTATTTTTCATATACATATATATCATAGGTTATACTGCACCAGGATACCAACAACAGTATGTTGTGAAACCACAAAAGAGTAAGAGTGGAGGAATGTTAGGGGGCAACACTGGAAAACTGGCAGCAGGTGGGTTGGAATTTACAGTCAAACTTCATTATCTCAAACTAGATTGGACTATTTAAATAGTTTGATATTTCTGAGTATTCCAGATATCGAGGGTAAAATTCTTAAAAAATAAGTGGTTGGGACTTACAATTCACTTCGACATATCCATTGTATTCGATATATCAGTTTTCAAGATATCGAAGTTTAACTGTATTAATTTTATTTTTTAATCAAATAGTATTAAACTGTCTTTAATTGATCAGTAAATTTTTTTTTTTTTAAATCAATGATCTGGTGTCCTTGAATATCATGACTGAGAAATTCTCAGTATGCCCAGTAGACTGAATTTGGGAATAGGTCGACCATATGTGATGTAGTAGTTTCAACAATATTGCTAGTTAATTTTTTTCCAATTAACTTCTACATGTCGTATTGTATGTACAAGTTTTATTCCAAAATTTTGAAAAAGGAACATGTTGTTTGCAGGTTTGATAGGAGGGGCTGCATTAGGGTACGGAGCATCACGAATGATGGGTCATGGATTCGGAGGGCCATTTGGCTGGGGCCTAGGTCATCATGGTAGTTGGAGTTCCCTAAGTAGTTTCGGGAGTGTGGGAAGTTTTGGCAGCTTTGATTGAATTAAAAACCTGGTGCATGTGCTTTACTTTACTTTTACTGAAAGTGTTTGATATTAAATTGAATAAATGTGGACAAACTGAATGGCTTTGTTATGGTAATCCATATTCCCTGTGAATTGTTAAATATTGTGGTTTTATCAATATTCATTGAACACGATTTTTTATAAAGTATTTGATATGTGCTGTTTAGTCAATCCACAAAATTGAATATATTTAAAATGCAATATCTGATAACATACATGTATCAAATACTGTATTTTGATATGACTATATTGTCCATGAACTTATGTATCCTTGAAACTGTCACTCAATCAGTGGAAATTGATGATCAAATATTTATTGAACTACAGTTATTGTTATATAATTAGAATGTTCACCAGTTACTTGCATATACATGTAAATATGTTCTTGTTTGAAGAAAATGTCTCAAATACAAAGTACAGATCAGTCTTGGAATGGAAAATATTTATAAGTATCTTCATATTTTAAAAACATGGTGACTGGCCTTTTATTTTTGAAGATGGCTTTAATTTTGTTGCAGTGGAGCTTTTGCTTGCATTTGTTTATGTTGTTGAAAGAGTTCTTAAATTACTCTTTTTGATGGCTACAACATTCTTGAAAAATATTAAGAAGTGATATGAATTGTTCTGAAAGGGGGGGGATGTTAGTACATGTATGCAACATTTTGTGATTTTATTTTTTTATTCCCTCTCTTCCTACTATAAATGTTCTAGACTTCACAATTCGGTAGTCTCTTAATGCCATAAAGAATACAAAAACTTCAAAAAGCTTCAAGTTACATGTACATACAGTGAGAAATATTTTTTTCAAAAGTTCAGGTACACTGCAATTATTTAATTAATGTTCATGATATAAGCAAATGCTATACTTTAATCAATTGATCATTTTTCTCTGAAACATTAGCTAAAATTTGAATTTACTTTCATAGTTTATTTTTTTTTGGCAAGTTTTTTTTGGCTGTCATCTTTGTCATTTCATATGCTTTACCAGTATGCAAGAGAGAGAGGGTTAGCCAAATATATGTACAGGAAGGCATCTGGAAAAACATTTTACACAAATTTTCTATGAACCCTACCATTGGATTTCGTTGCATAATATTGATGTAGATTTTTGTTAGTAGGGATATAAAATACATACAGTCCTTCTTTACAAAGTTTGATTCCTTCAACATATGGCTTTAATTATACTGTTTGCAAGAAAAGTATGATTTCTTTCCATTAGAATTTGATTAACAGTCTGGGTTGAAGTAAATTAACACTCACATTTTACACTTGGAAATAAATCTCATCTGAAATATTCAAATTTGTTTTGTTTATTAAGATTTATGATCTATTGCAAAGTTTTGGTTTGATCAGAGTAGCCATTCTGTTTCCTGTTGGCCAATATTGCGTACACATACTGTATACATATGTAGATTGTAAAAAAAATACACAATGTATATACAACACAACAGGTAACCTTATTTTGTAAAAATATGTCATATACATCATATACATGTACTGTGGTATACTGGTATGTATCTGTATTTTATGTTAACTTGTTCCATCTATCAACTGTTCAATATTTGTAAATTATTTACATGTCATGGAAATTTTATTTAATTGTTGCTATTTATACAATATATGTACATGTTTAAATTTGTTACTCTATTTATTATTTTACATGTACACAAATGTTGAATACACTATGGATATTGTAGTTAATATCAATATGCTGTTACACAGTCATTCACTTTTTTTAACCAGGATACACTGTTCCGTAGTTTGTGATTTTGAGTGCTCTGATATTTAAAGGGAAAATCTTACAGTGTATAAAAACATTTCTTGAAGTTGTTGTGCAATTTTTATTTACTATTTGAAATAAATTTATGATTCTATAAACATGAAAATTGAAGATTATTCAGTTTCCTAACAAGGCATCTTTGTTGAGGTGTAATTCAAAATGTTGCTTTGTGCATTCAAATTTTTTATGAGCTGAACAGTAATAATAAAGTATCCACGATACTGTATTCTTTTTATTCCTGCAGGAAAATAAACCTTTACATTCACATTAGGAATGTATGGTCAATATGTAGTGCATGTACAGTGTATTTGAATTGTGATAAGCTTTTAAAAATAAAATTTTGTGAATAAGTGGAATCATAGAAATTAATGGGGGCCAATTTTTGAAGACTGACATTTTTTAAGGTTAATAGAAATACAAGTATACCAGTTTTGGGTTGTTTTTTTTTTTTTAAAGAATTAACTTGTACATCCCGGGAATAAAAATTGTGTTTCATAGCTTTTCTTGAATGTTAATTAGTGGGTAAAGGGTACCCCATGAAGAACAACATACAATTATGCCACTAAGGAGTTTAGTGAGTGACTCCACAGTGGTCTGTGACCTCAGTGGTTCTGTTAAAGTTTCTTTTATTCTACTTCTGAAAAATATTCTCTGATTGTTATTGACACAGCATAAAAATAAACTGAGTATGGGGAAAAAATGGTCATTCATTTCAAATAAACAACATCTGCTACATGTAAAGGCTTGTGAGTTTGTGAAATTTATTTTGATAATAACTTTGACGACTGTGTGCTTTGTTTGATGAATTTATTATGAACAAGGAAACAGTAGAGGTATTAATGATAAAGTGATATAAAATCACAATGTATAAACTTTTGTAGGAGTTCATGTATCAGTAAATAACCAGCATCTATCACTTGGTGATAAAACCAAAGTAACACTGTCTGCACACAGTTTGTGGAAATTCTTCTCGGATTTTCCTATGGAGGTCAAAGAATCAGAAAAACCATGAACTGTAACACAGCCCCAGGTGTTGCTTGATTTACAGAGCTGTCTGTAAGAGAAAAAAAATACAAAAGTTTAAAGAAATCTCTGAAATGTTCATGTACCAGCAAGGTGCAATGAGACCTGGATGAATTGACAAAATAATGTCACTCTCTGAACAAGGTGAAAAATCACATGATTTCAAATGGTTGCTTACCTGACTTCTTTGATAAGACTCTGGAGTGTGATGCTGGAGAAGAAGCCAAAGACTTGATTGTGAGCACAGTGACCTAAATTTGTTGGACCAGAGTAGTCACCCAAGGGGCTGTACTCTTCATCAGACTCACTGGACCTAGATGAAAGGAAGTAATGATCAAAATTATTGATAAGCCAATCATTGATAAGTAATGTTATTATATATATAATAGTGATTTCTGCATATTTTGACTAATTGTCTGTTCTGCATGAAAACTAGATTTGAGGTCATCAGTTGCCAGTTTATCTGATCCCATTGAGTAGAAAATGATGTTTTTACAGGCAATAATCATCATCACAAGCAGTGAATCACTATTACCACAAAATCTGATTGGCCACCCCTCCCAACCAATCATAGAGTTCCTCCTGGTGGTAAACTTCGGCATCCTGGTGCTGCAGGTCAGGAATTTTTATATTTGTATATTTGTGAGATTTTGCAGAAAGGGTAAGATGCACACAACAAAATCCCTTTAAGCAGAAATACCTATGGATGGAGGATGGACACAGCTTATCATCTGAAAATAAAATTAACAAGCAAGATTTAAAATAACTCTGTGAAGTGAAAAAGACTGAATGCTTAATGCATGCTGCCAATACTTTTCCAATGAAAATGGAGAAAGTATATTTATTTTTTTAATTGTGTACATGTAATAGATACATGCAGTTAGGTGCAACAAGTTACTGTAAACTAGCTTGTATAAAATACTTTAAAGTGTGGAAATGTTTTCCAAGATAATATATGTACATGTATCTCCAAAAATTTATCTGCACAATAACAGTTTTCAAAAGAAACAAATACAGTGTATATGTAATACTAAGTTTTCTTTACATTTGTAACATTACAGAAACTACCAGACTTTGCTCTGCAAAACATCAATGTTTACTGTATACAGGTACCTTTTGTGACCTTACATAGTTTGTTCTGAGTTTTCTTTCTTATCTAAGAAGCAATTTACTGATAAAAGTTTCAGTTAAACAGAACTAGGTACCTTGTGGGCTCCAAGACACCAAGAAGTCACAACATATACTAGAACCCAGCAGGCATTGCTTGACTTGCTCGTAGTGTTTCTTCCCAGGTGCAAAGACAGGTGAACTGATATCAATATTGACCACTAAAAAACATATACATATAAATTACAACATAAGTACAGTGTGATTAAATTCATTTCTTATTATTTTATTTCAACAATCAAGTTCAGAAAATTCATCAAATACATACAATTTCAATGTTATGTTGAGGTGATCAATGGATTATTTGGGGCAAATGTTTTATTGTGACACTGCCAAAATAATTAGGTTAAACAATATAATTTTTGTTTGGCCAATCATATTGCTTGTTACAAGCAAAATTAAATTATATCAAAATAAATGCAGACGATCCAACAAAGGTGTTACTTCTACATGACATTGCATTGTTTCCCAAACTATTTCAATCTTTATTGTATCAATCATGCAAATCTAGAAGCATGATATATATATAGGGACACAAAAACTCGATGAAATAAATCAAAATTGATTCTTGAAGCTTTTTCAAGACATCTTTTCTTCAGGTCACATTTTAAACATACCAAATTATAAATATTGACAGTGCTTGCATGTCATGTGAATACATTTTAATTACAGATACTTGCCATATTTTTCTCCTCCGAATTTGTTGAAATGAGATGGTTTTCCATCTAAACCAAGTCTGGTATATGAATCTTTTGTAAGATGAAGTATTAATTGCCCTACAAAATTTGAAAACAGAATCATTAAGTACCCGGTAGGTAATTAGGTATATAATGTTTGAAAAAAAACAAAACCATGCAAAAGGGAAAAGAACTAGGGCAGCTTTAACAAAAGCAGTTTGTGTAAGAAAATGCATGATATATCACATATATCATACACACAGTATGACAAATTGGGTATGATTATCAAAAACATTGCATACATGTATCATAGAATCATTATTGTACAAAAGTACTTATATTTCCACAATTATAATATTGAAAATTTGAAAACTTAACAAACAACAAAATATTATCTTAAAAGACTTCATATACTGGTAGTTTCCAGCTGTTAAAAAAATTTCAATTCATGATTTTTTTTTCCGTCCCATTACATTTGGTGCCATGACCAAACCTTGGACTTGATAGATTATCTCCTTCAAGGGGAAAGAACCTGGGATGTTAATCTTTGAAGATCTAGATTATTTAATGGTAGAGGAATGAGAAGGTCAGACAAGTTTGATGGCTAGCACGAGATAGCTTAGTTTGTAGTGCACCTGACAAGATATTCAGAGGGACCTGGTTCAATTTCATCTCTGGTCAGTCATTATTTCTCCCATCCTAAATACAATAAGCAGTTTAATGCCTGATGGTAAGGGAGAGTTGAAGATTTTTGACTTGCTAAATACAATTTTCTTGAAGGGAATAAATTTTCACAATTCTCTCGCCATCGTGTTTTAAATTCATATTGAAGTGAATCTCACAAGATGACACACGGTGTACCATGAAACAACTGTAAAAGCAGAAATATTCGTTGAGGATTTAATATCTTTATTTTCATTGACAGTATATTAAATCTACGAAATTAAATCCATGACGAATTTTGACCAAAGTATTAATGAATACCAAGAGATTATGATATAATGAAATTAAATACCAACTGAATTTAAAACAACAAAATTTTAACCCAACGAAAATCTCTGCTTCTACAGTAATTTTGACTTTAAGTTTTGGTATTGCATACTATTCTTGGTATAGCTAACAGCATGACAATAATGTACATGTATTCAAAAGGTAAAGAACATATGTTCACCACTTCAACATCATGAAATATAAAACAAATTGGTGTTTGACTGATTGTGTTTCATTATACAATAAATGTTATTGGTTGAAATCTGAAGATACTATGCATCTCTATATCTGGTACATTAACTAGTACAATCTCAATTGTGTCTAATATCACTGAAATTATTGTGTCTCACACTATAGTACACTAACCTGTGGGTAAAATTGCAACACAGTCATTCACTTCTAGTTTTGTTCCAACTGAAAGCATACAAAGGGACCCTGAAATATTAATAATACAGTATAAGTGCATGAAGTAAGTTTAGGACAAATTACTGTAATTGCTTATTTATATATATTACAATGATATACATCTAAACACAGAGGCACGTAGGATCTTATTAAGATTGGCGTATGCATCAGTTGCATTCATTTGTCTTCCTTTGGATGGAGTCTGTATAATGCAGTGTACTTTATTATGTTTGTAGCTCTTTCATGACATTAATTTTGTCAAAGATTTCAACCAAACTCATATTTAACTCATATACTTTAAACAAAAAACATTTGTAAAACACTTATGCCCCTCTCCATCAGCAACCTCTGGAAAGAAAATAAACAAGAGGCCCATGGGCCACATCGCTCACCTGAGGAACAATAGGTATGATAAAGTCAGCTACATGGAGTCATAAAACAAACAATCTGGACAATGTACAATAATACATGTAGATCCTGTATAAATAAAATCCATTTTTCCCCCTTGGAACTCGGATAGCCCTGATTGCTGCCAATATTTACAAGAGCAGACTTTAATCACCGCTCCTGCACATATAAAGGGACTCAAAGTTACGCAGGCAGGGATGACCGCACACCTACGCAACTCAACAGGTACCAACGTTTACGCAAGCAGGGATGACCGCACACTTGCACCAACAGCTCAACCTAACGCAAGCAGGGAGTGCCGCACACTTGCGCTAGAAAGGCCTGAACACCAGCATGGATGACCATACATTAGTGCTCCGCTGCTACCACCACCAATACAAGCAGATATGACTGCCCACTTGTATTAATGCGATAAAGGGCAGGAATGACCGCACACTTTGTATCGAAGGTTAGAAAACACATAGAATAGATAGAGCAAGGATGTTCACACACTCAATCTATCCATACCTGTTCAAGTTTAATCCCAAACAGTCGCTCATCAAATTGCAATAGACACTGTCCCTATATATGTGCCAACCTAAAATAATTCATAGTATCTAAAAATTGGAAATCAAAAATAAACAAAATAATCTGGCCTTTGCCAAAACTTCTTATGCAGAACAACTTTTATACATTGAATATTTATTATTGTATAAAAATAATCATCACAATAATTGGTTAACAGTGGATGCATTAATTAAAATAATCAAGAATCAATAAATCAAGGGCAATAACTCAATACAGTAATACAAAAAGATTCTAATGAAAAAATAACTGCCTGCTTCAATTCTATAGTCATATCACATGTTGAGTATTGCAGTTCTCAAAAAGATCCTTTACAATTGTTTATATATGGGATATTTAGCTACATCAAACTCTGAACCTTCTTGTGAGGCCGAAGAATTGTCCTGGAGCCAAAGTTTTAACAATGATAAAGAATCATCTTGCTGATTAGTTTCTGAGAAGAAGATTTTTAAAGATTTACTTTATATATTCCTATGTAAAACTTTAACACCCCTCCCCCCCATGTGGCCTCACACTACCCCCAGGGATCATGATTTTCACAACTTTGAATCTACACTACCTGAGGATACTTCCACACAATTTTCAACTTTCCTGGCTGATTAGTTTCTGAGAAGAAGATTTTTAAAGATTTACTCTATATATTCCTATGTAAAACTTCGACCCCCCATTGTGCCCCACCCTACCCCCAGGGATCATGATTTTCACAACTTTAAATCTACACTACCTGAGGATGCTTCAACAACAGTTTCACCTTTCCTGGCTGATTAGTTTCTGAGAAGAAGATTTTCAAAGATGTACTCTATATATTTCTATGTAAAATTTTAACACCCCCCCCCCCCAATGTGGCCTCACCCTACCCCCAGGAATCATGATTTTCACAACTTTGAATCTACACTACCTGAGGATGCTTCCACACAAGTTTCAGCTTTCCTGGCTGTTTAGTTTCTGAGAAGAAGATTTTTAAAGATTTACTCTATATATACCTATGTAAAACTTCGACCCCCCCATTGTGGCCCCACCCTACCCCTGGGGGTCATGAATTTCACAACTTTGAATCTACACTACCTGAGGATGCTTCCACACAAGTTTCAGCTTTCCTGGCTGTTTAGTTTCTGAGAAGAAGATTTTTAAAGATTTACTCTATATATTCCCATGTAAAACTTCGACCCCCCATTGTGGCCCCACCCTACCCCTGGGGGTCATGAATTTCACAACTTTGAATCTACACTACCTGAGGATGCTTCCACACAAGTTTCAGCTTTCCTGGCTGTTTAGTTTCTGAGAAGAAGATTTTTAAAGATTTACTCTATATATACCTATGTAAAACTTTGACCCCCCATTGTGGCCCCACCCTACCCCCGGGGGTCATGAATTTCACAACTTTGAATCTACACTACCTGAGGATGCTTCCACACAAGTTTCAGCTTTCCTGGCTTTCTGGTTCTTGAGAAGAAGATTTTTGAAAATTCCTCGAAATTTTTCATTAATTTCTAATTATCTCCCCTTGAAAACGGGTATGGCCCTTAATTTTCACAACTTTGAATCCCCTTTGCCTAAGGATGATTTGTGCCAAGTTTGGTTGAAATTGGCCTAGTAGTTCTTGAGAAGATGTTGAAAATGTGAAAAGTTTACGGACGGACGGACGGACAGACGGACAGACGGACAGACGGACAGACAGACGACAGACAAAATGTGATCAGAATAGCTCACTTGAGCTTTCAGCTCAGGTGAGCTAACAAAAAACTGCAAAAAATTGGAATTTTTTTCGCAGTCCAAGGGGCATAACTCTGTCAAAAATTGCTCCATTGTACCTAAAATCAAACTTAATCTAAATAATCTGTACACCTAATTTCATTTCAGTATGCACAACCTGAAGAAAATGAATGAAAACTGTTGGTGGACTGATAAACAGTAGCAAAGTCAAATTTCCTCCCGTCTTCAGTTGTTCTTTGAAGGAGGCATAAATATCACATGATCAAATTCAATATTTACCAACCTGATTTATTCACATATAGGCAATCATAATGTACACATTTGACACACCTTTCTTTTGGAAAGCTCCAAGGAGATCAGAATTAATAAGTTCATGAACTGGCAGACTGTACACAATGAAAGACATTTCATCCATACATGCCTCTGAGATGCTTGGTGGTAATTGGTCCATTTTGGTCATGGTTACTCCAATCTAAAATGACCAAGAAGTAAGGCATGTCAACAAATAAATATACAAATAACTTCTTTGATGGATTGTAGTGTGACCATTGTCTATTACATCCATTACAATATAATCAGGAAAGAAAGAGGTGTTGTAATTTGCATCATCAGAGTACTTTTAAATTACACAAACATTTATTTTTAGCAACTCAAATTTTTTAGATTTACCAGGGGTTTTTTTTCATTGCAAATGAGAAAAAAAATGGTACTATAGGTATCTATACTCTAAAAGATTGTGCACAATACAGAACTGTCTATTTTTAGTGATCATGAAAATGTTTTTCAAAATCCTATGTATAATGAAGCATCATCAGTGTCCATGCAAATGAAATAATATAATGTTTTACAACAACACAGCATTAAACGTATAACAATATTTGCACAAAAAGATGATATCCATATACACGTCAGCTGAGCCTGCAGACATGTGTTTTTACTTTTATTGCTTAAATCTTTTCTTATTGTAATGACTGATACATTATTAATTATCAATGATTTAGAAGACCAGCTGGTATTGGTAAATTTTGTTATAGAATGTGACTCTATCACTTGAATGTACTTTGTGAGTCAATTTTATTTATCTATTTTACATAGGATCTCTCATGATTAGTGATGTTATATGATTTTTATCCATATAGGTAATGAAATATGCATTTTATTATGTTTTTTATTTACTTTTTTCTTCACATACATTGTGGACTAGCCTTTGAACTCGCTTTCTCTCCGGAAAAAAAAACTTTAACTTGTAAGAAAATTTTATTTGCCGATATATTTGACAACCTTCTTTGCACTCATCCTGAACATGCTGAAGTTGGTGCATAAAGTCTTTGTGGAAAATCGCGGAAAAACGGGAAAGCTGTTTTTGGAACAAAGCGATACAACGGAACCCGCGATACAATTGAGAAGTGAGAATACAGATGAAAGGTTAAACAGTTATGCTGCTCTTCGCGACCATTGTTAGTAATTCTGGTGGGATGACGAAATGACAATTATCTAACATCTTACCGAATGTTTCATGCAAATCATATCTGATATCCATTTCAAATTTTCTTCGTTTTCGGCAAAGTTAAATGTGCTTATCTTTAAATTTTCATGTAATGTGGTATTTTTCATGGGCGCTGCCATTTTTATTGGGGAGAACTCATCGTTTCAAAAATCAAAATCACATTTGTTTGCCATTAACATATTTAATCACAGTAACATTAAAAATGATATATGATAGTTACATGTAAATAATTTTTCTTAAGCTTTTTGTCAATAAAACGCCTTTTTGTTGTCATCATTTGGATGTTTATTGTTTACAATAATCATGATAATAACGTCTCCAAATGAATCGGAGTCTTCTAAGCGTTTAGCTCTGTTTACACTGATTCTGAAGGGGAGCAGATACAGCCAGTATCGCAGTTTTATGGTAATGTGTGCTCTGTGTTCTTGTCAATATCGTTAATATAAAACTGTATAGGAATGAGAAAAAATGTCTTTATTCCCAATTACATAAATCCAAAGAAATAATATTATGGCGACAGTTAATCCAAAAATTGGTCAGGTCCTGTTGGTAGAGTAGTAAGATACTATAGTCTGTCCCAAGGGTAGACGGACGTCTCGGCCCAACGACACCTCGGCCCAGGGCGGTTGACACCTCGGCCAAGACGGGTCGGCCCAAAACTATTGACACCTCGGCCCATGTACAGGACTCCTCAGCCCACAGGAATTTTCAGTTAAAAATATGTACAAGACACCTCGGCCCAAAGAAACTTTCGTTAGCATTTTAAATTATAAACAGGGGCAGGTAATTATGTATCTATTCATTTATGTCGTTAATATTATGCAGCTTCATGAATTTTCGTATGAACAGTCTTTATTTTTAGTGCTACTTAAAACGTACTTTTATTAATTTACGGTTTTCTTGAGTGTAAGATATAATTTTTTTTAAATGATTAAACAGACTATTTTTGTCATAGGTACCTGTCATGTTGTCTTGTTTCTCTGGCGATTTTGTAAGTCTGATATGGGGTAGTTACTATTGAAAGGATATATATGGTCTTCGGTGGTTATCGTCTCATAATTAACTGCTCCTAATTAAACCCCCATTGAGACCCGTGACACGCGTTTGAGACTCCAAAGGAGTGTGCTGCATCCTCTTGTTTGTTTATCTAGTAGCACTTAATTGTCGTCATTTTCATAATATTACTTTCTTGTTTGCTTTATAATAAGCACTAAATGGTCTCGTTTTTTCTAATAATTCAACTTCTTTTACAAGTATTTGATATGTAATATTTTGATACTTTTAACATATTTTAATGTGAGTGTGTGTGTGTGTGTGTCTATCTATATATATATATATATATATATATATATATATATATATATATATATATATATATATATATATATATATATAATTTATATTCAATAAAAAAAAAACAAAACATGAAAATCATTGAAATTTTATTTTAATTCTGCTTGAGCCGAGATGTCTTTTGCTTGAGCCCGGGTGTCTCAAAATTTGGGCCGAGGAGCCGAGGTGTCCTGGGGCCGAGGTGTCGTTGGGCCGAGGTGTCTGACAATTGTCCCAAGTTATTGCTTCCATCAATTTTTGATGATTTTTAATAAAAATACACATACCTGTGAAAGAAATACAATTGAAATCGATGAAAGGGAATATAATGAAGATATCTTCATTGAACAATTATCCCTTTTCACTCATAAAATTTCACAGGAACGAAAACAATTTTCTTACGGAGATTTATAATGGGAAATGTTTACATCTTTTCTCCATTCGGAATACACTCGGAATACATCGCGCAATTTTTTACATTATCATCCGGGCTTATTAATGGCTGATGCAATGTAAAATCTCCGTAGACTTTCAATTTTTCGATGTGTATTGAAACCTGAAGCGGTAGAGGGGGCGTTTCAAAACAGATAATCTGGACATTTTTCATATTAGTGGATGAGTTGAGCACAAAGGTATTTACTATTATTGAAATATCAAGCAAAAAGTGGTGGAAGCAAAAACTCGGGACAGAGTATAGTAGTGGAGTATTATACTCAGTAAACAGCGACTGCGTTTTACAAAAGAACTAACGACTTACGACCAAATTAATGAATGCTAATTAATCACAAATTATGTCCGTAAAATATAACTATGGGAATTGAAGTAGTTGGGAACAAATGGTTTTATATAAATTTTGTTCATTAAAGATCATTCTACAAATGGGATATAAATTTAAAGTGCAAAAAATAAAAAATTTGGATTTTGAAATTTTTGATATAAATCTGCATTAGAATAGATGAAATGTAACAACTTTTGGTAAACAACTTTTTCTCTAACAGTACTACTTCGGAGATTGATCCCTCAATATATCCAAAACTTCTTGGGGATCAATCTTACAAACTATAGACATATAGAAAAAACTTCTTAACCAAAAGTTGTTGCATTTGAAACATATTAATGTGGATTTATATCAAAAATTTCAAAATCACGAATTTTTATTTTTTGCACTTTAAATTTATATCCCATTTGGGCTATTATATCTGGAACAGGCTATTATATCTCATTTAGGCAGTTGGTCCCAACTTGTAAAATACATGGTTACTTTCTTCAAATATTATAAAGCTATCATTTGCCCTCTTTCGGGAGGGTTACAGAGGGCAAGCCTAGCCCTCTTCATGTTTTAGACAGTTATCATGTATTTTGTTTATCCTGCAACAAAATATCACATTTTTTGCTAGGTGCAAGTCTGTAGGTCCCATTCTGAAAAAAATTTGGATGGACAACCTGGGAACTACAGTGCCTCCCATAGTAAAATTTTTAATTTACGACACACAAAAATGTGCTAGTTTTGGACTGATCAATCTTATTTGATTCCAAAAATTGGTTTAAATAGTAGACCTATGTACAATTTTGTTCAACAACTTAGGTATTTTATCAGTGAACCAGACTGATTATCAATGGTTTTGAATTACATCTATATCAAACAATGCATAGAGTGCCCTCTTTTTTTATCAATTATTTTTATGCCCTCCTTCGAAGAAGGGAGGGCATATTGCTTTGCTGCTGTCTGTCGGTCCACCAACAGTTTCCATTCATTTTCTTCGCAGAGGATGAACATTTTGAAATGAAATTTGGTATACAGGTTTATCATGATAATATCTAGGTCAAGTTAAATATTGGGTACCATCAAGCAATTTTCAACAGAGTTATGACCCTTGGACGTAGAAAAATTCCAGTTATCTGCAGTTTCCGCTCATTTTCTTCGCAGAGGATAAACATATTGAAATGATATTTGGTATACAGGTTTATCATGATGATATCTAGGTCAAGTTTGATATTGGGTATGATCGAGCAATTTTCGACAGAGTTATGGCCCTTGGACTTAGAAAAATTCCAGTTATTTTGCAGTTTCCGTTCATTTTCTTTGCAGAGGATGAACATATTTGAATGAAATTTGGTATACAGGTTTATCACGATAATTTCTAGGTCAAGTTTGATATTGGGTACTAGCGAGCAATTTTCGACAGAGTAATGGCTCTTGGACATAGAAAAATTCCAGTTAATTGCAGTTTCCATTCATTTTCTTTGCAGCGGGTGCACGTATTGATATGAAATTTGGTTTACAGGTTTATCTAAATAATGTCTAGGTCAAGTTCGATTTTTGGTATGATAGAGCAATTTTCGGCAGAGTTATACTCCTTGGACTTAGAAAAATTCCAGTTATTTGCAGTTTACGTTCATTTTCTTTGTGGGTGTTTCCAAGGGAGGGGGGCATAAGTGTTTCACAAACATCTCTTGTTTTAGAATATTTCATGTATTCAGAAAGATAAAGTTTTGTATTATAAGTACCGTATTGCTGATTATTCAAGTATGATTTCCTTTGTTCCAGGTTCATGCATTCTTGATAAAGTAATTTTTTGAATATTTAAAAATAAAATGATATTAGGAAAATGAATTTAATAGAGAGTTAGTAAGATAATTATCCTATCCTCTTTTTGGAGAGGATTTATATAGGCAATGCCTGCTATCCTATCCGTTTATATGATATATTGTATAATAAAATATTGTTTAAATTTAAATAATTATCCTATTATGTACATTAGGTGTTGTTGTACAGAGCTCTTCACAGTGTGTTCTTAGTGAGATTTATTCATGTCTGTAATACTGTCAACTGTTTTTGAATATGTTTATTCAACTTGCAATGTCCTTACAATATAAATTTACCTTTAAAATATAGGTCAAGGTAATATCCTGAAATAGCAATCTGTTTCAGGTTAATTTCTGGTTTGGTGATAGTAAAGTATATATCTACCTGGATGTTCATGTACAATGTAGACCAACAAGCCCAATTTTTGATCTAAGACAAATGTTTATCTTACAGATTAGGTCTCTTGATGTTGGAATAGACTGGCAGACAAAATTCATTTAAAGATAACCAAATGTAGGTCTACTGTGTTGTAATTTGACTGTACTGGTAATAAAAAAAATAGGATGATGCAGACAAATGTGATCTATCTTTATATGCTGTTCTAATTGATGGCGCAATCTTAAGAGGCAGCTAAAAAAAATCCATTACCGACAAGGAAAGCAATAATGTCGGTGTTGCAGTGTTTAAGAAGTGTGGCTTTGAGCAAGAGAGTTTTTCTGCCTCAAAGTGGACAGTTTTTACATGGAAGACCAGGAAGGTACAATGCAGTGTTGTGGGAAGGGAGTAGGCGGTGTTACTCTCAGTCATCAGAAGAGACCCTCCCGTCCCTGCCCCAGAGTGCCAGGGTGGTCATCAGTGGAGGGGGTGTGGTTGGAACCTCTGTGGCCTATCACCTGGCCAAGGCTGGCTGGACAGATGTAGTGTTGCTGGAACAGGGACAGTGAGTTTTTTTGTATCTCCTAGATCTATGTCAATTGACCGAGAAAAAAAAGAAAAAAACAAAGTAACCCATATTTTGGACAACAAATGAAATTAAGGTTAGATTTATTTCTAAAAAAATGCCTCTTGCTTGCATGATGTCAGTCAGATTAGGGAAATACATGAAAATTGGTCAAATATTTGAGAGTGAGAGGAAGGGAGATAGAGAAAGAGAGAAAGAAAGAAAGGAGAGAGAGCTTGGTTGGTTTAAAATGAGATGAAATATTCACAAAGCTATGTCCCTTGTTTGTTTTAGGTTGACAGGGGGCACTACCTGGCACGCCGCAGGGTTGATCACACAGGCCAGGGATGACCTACCCACCTCTAAGCTGATGCAATATAGCAGAAAGCTATACGAAGATCTGGAGGCTGATGGACAGAATCTGTGTATGTTGAGCAAGTGAATGACAATCTTGCTGTATAAATATATAAGACAATTTTTATGTAAATGATACTTTTGGATTTTATTTAGAATTTGCAGAATAATGTTAAAGGTTTTTTGGGGGTGGGCGAGGGTTCAAGCTACCCTTTTTGTTACCTTTGATTCTGGTGTGAAGGTTTCATATATAAAATTTTATAAATGCACCGGTATGTTTTAATATTAATACATGTATACATGTTACATTTCTCTGCTTTATTATGTCAGGTTTTAAGAAATGTGGTAGTTTAATGTTGGCGCAGACAAAAGACAGAATGATTTATCTTCAGAGGAAAAGCCAGATTGCCATGTGAGCATATTAGATATATCTTAATTGCCTCTTATCTGATGAAATTACTTTTTAGGTACATATTACATTTTAACATGTCCTTGTGATAAATTCTGTACTTACTTGTAGAGCTGCTGGTAACGAAAGTCATATTATTACACCACAGGAGGCTAAATCACTTTGTCCATTACTCAAAGTGGACGATTTAGAGGTAAAACCACACAATTTTTTATACCCCCGCAAACGAAGTTTATTATACCCCCGCAAACGAAGTTTAGGGGGGTATATTGGTTTCACCCTGTCCGTCTGTCCGTCTGTCCGTCCGTCCGTCCGTCCGTCTGTCTGTCCGTCTGTCTGTAGACACAACTTTGTCCCCCCTATAGAATTTTTTATTACTGCATGGAACAGTTTTGAAAATTTGTACATATGTTGAACACCATCTGAAGATGTGCACCTGCAATTTTGTTTAAGATCAGACAAGATTTAATGATTTTATGACAGTTTTCATTTTCCTTATTCTATATATTGTACACTAATGTTGAAAAGTAAGGGAGGTAATCCTTACAGATTTTATCAATTAATTAATAGAAAACACTCTAAAATATATTTATATAAATACATCCAGATGGAGTTTTTTGTCTTTACGTCTTAATTAATAAAAAAAAATTATTTTTTATAAGTATTCTATCAACTGACAATGAAAAAGTTTTTGTTTGTCAATGATAAATTCTTAGGAGCTAATGAGAACATCAAAGACAAGTGTGGCTGAATTCATTTGTCCCAAGGGAGCCATTATCTGAGCCATGGTTCAGATGGAGCATGTGTTTAGGGGAAATTGATAATCTGTAAAATGGGTGATGGTTTTGGGGCTATTTTAAAACTGTTTCATGTAAACCAAAAGGTCTATCATTATAAGGAAATAAATAATATAATTATAAATAAAGAAGTTAAACTATTTTTAGAGGTTGTTTAAATTTATTTGTCAAGTAATTTGATGAAGTGACCCTATTGGGCATTAATTTAAATGAAATTCAAAATTACTGATATGATTGTAGTGTTTTGGCAATTTTAAAATTGTTTGTAATATTAAATTTTCTTTTTTTTTTTTACATATTTTTACATAGTATGGTAATTATGGTAATGTTTTGGGAGTTTATTAAATTTAACAAGCTCATCAAAGAAAATCATAGTCCTATGGGATCAATTTTCTGATATGGAGTTCAATTGTGCCATAGGAGAAAGTGAGGAAAATTTGAAACAACTAATTGCATCTGTCAAGACTCTTATTAGAAAGATATTGAAAGTTTTATCAACAGAAGAGCATTGCTTGGCTACCGGTATTTCTATTCACTGCAAAGGGAGGGGTTATTGTCATTTTGTTGGTTTTTCTTTAAATCAATTAAATTAAAAAAATATATCATCAAATACATACATTTGTAAATGTATTACTGTTATAGATATGTATTTACAGTGAAATTCTCACAATTTTGATTTTAATTTTTCTTTGTTAACTATTTTTTTACAATTCTAGAAATTTTTTTTGTATGTGTTCCAAACCTTAATTATTATTCAATTCAATTATTTTTCCCATTTGAAATTAGCCTAGCGGGGGTATTAGGACAGTTCTAGTTTTTTTTTTACAAAATATAACATCATATTGCTATTGTTTGTTATCACAAAAAATTCTTTCAAATGTTTGCATGGCTAAAAATCTTATAATTTATCATATTTTCCAACTTTTGAAGGTGAATTTAATGAGAATTATTTTTGTATCACTTATTTCTGAATATCAGTGTTAAAGGATCATCATACTAATGAAAATTTTATAAAAATCACATGGCATTAATATAGATACTAGAACTGAGTTTATCTAATGATTGTTCATTTATAACATAGGGCACATGCCATTTTAACACAAGAAGATCAAAATGATGCATGTACAGTGTAGAATTTCTATGCTGTTAGGATTAGTAGAAGATTTGAACTGTTATTGTAGGGAGCCCTGTGGATACCAGGAGATGGAGCACTGACTGCCCCAGATGTAGCCTTGACCTTTGCTTCCCTTGCCAAAGAGATGGGTGAGCTAACAGTGCTTTCACATTGCATTGTATGACTCTCATAATTTCCTCCATATTTGGATTTTTAAAAATTTGACGAGAAGTGCAAACCAAAGGTTTTTCTTTATCATACTGATCAAGAAGATTAATAAGGATTAGCATGGAGATATGGCATTGTTAATTTTATCATATTTTTAACCATAAACCAAAACTGTTGATGAAGATGAATTTGTAGGAGTGAAGATCTTTGAGAGAGTGGGTGTAGAGAGTGTGGTTGCCAAGAGAAGAGTTGTCTCCCATGTCGAAACCACTGCTGGAAAAATCGAATGTGAATACTTTGTAAACTGTGCGGGAATGGTAAGGAAATGCCAGTGAAAAATAACTTGTGGACAGAGACAATTCTTATTTTTCAAATTTTCAATTTAGTTTGGGATCTTTTTATGATTGTTAAACTAAGATGCTCATGCTTTTTTAAAATACTTGGTACATATACTTGTATTATTGATGAGAGATACAAAATTCATTTCCTTTAAATATTGGTGTCGCATCATAATCTTGTGAATGTGGTTAAAAGAACTGTAATGCGGGTACATAATATGTGAATGAGTATTTAAATGGTAGGGTTCTTCTTACTTCCTCAGTGGGCACACAGCCTTGGAAAGAAATCCAAACCTCAAGTCAGGGTGCCTCTTCATCCCTGTGAGCATTTCTACATCACCACAAAACCTATCGAAGGCATGGATCCCATGATGCCAGGTACGGTCCCACCTGGTTAAGTCAGCATTACCTATTCTCCTATTCCAAAAAATTAAAGCTAACGGTAGATATGCAGGAATAGGCGCATCAGCACAGGAATAATCATTTGCTCACCAAAACAAAATTAATCAGAGGTCAGCCTGGTCTCGGATTGTTCAAACTGTTCATTACATATTGATTTTCTACACAGTTAAAGTTTGTTTTTTTTTAAAATGGATTTTTAAATGTTTGAAGATATATTTGATTAAAAATGAATACCGGTATAACTAGGGAGGGATCCATTTTGACTGAGATATATGTAGTTCAAAAATAGAAATCGGAAGTTTTTATAGAATAGTGCAATTAAATTCACGGGTAAGATGGAACATCATCTGCAGTGTTGGTAGTTTATATCATCCTTGTTTATTTTTATTTGAAATAAGATTTTTAACTTTTGAATGCAATATACATGTAAGGCTAAAGCTATAATTCATTATGAATAAAATCTGACATTGGTTTTCTTTTGCAACAGTGGTGAGAGATTACGATGGTCTGGTCTACTTCAGAGAGTGGAGTGGAGGGATTCTTGCTGGTGGTTTTGAACCTGTTGCTAAACCTGCATTTCTGCAAGGCATTCCCAATGATTTTCAGTTTGGTCTGTTACCAGATGACTGGGATCATTTCCGTAAGTTTCTCACAATCAAACCTGACTTAATTGGAGTATAGCTACAGTATAATTTGAGATGAAACAACAGTGAACTGTTCAGCTCAGTTGTTAATGTCTGATGGTGAAATGTGATGGATGAAATGGGTGGCTTTGATAGTTGACAGACGCAAATCTATGATATATGGAAGTCAGTTGTTATTCCATGAAGAAATATTGACCATTTTTTTTAATGTTAAAGCTCTGCAGCATGTTAGATCTTACTTATGATTCACTGTAAGAGTAAAGTTGTCAAGGTATGAGAAACTTGATAGATTCTCTGTTACCCATCTTCGCTGGCCAAGGGTTTTCGGTCCTCTCTTCTCCCCATAAAGCCAGGGAAGTAGAGTGGACAGAAAAACCCTTGGCTAGCGAATATGCTGTAACCTTAATCTTCGTCATCTCCTGTTTACAGAGGTGTTGTTGGACCCCATCTTACACAGGTACCCTGTGATGGAGACGGCCAATGTCCACAAGATGTTCAATGGACCGGAGAGTTTCACTCCAGATGGGCATTGGAACCTTGGAGCAGCTAGTGAGGTGTGAAAAGGGCCCTGTGTGTAAACAGTAATGTCTACATGTATTTACATCAGCATGGTGAAGTCTACAGAATACCTATTGTCAGTTGAATGAAAAAATTATATGCTTTTTGCATGGCTCATTATTAAGAAGGGTCCCAGCTCCACATTTTTTGACTAAAAGTGATTTTTTTTTTTTTAAAGAAAAAAGGTCTCTAGTTTGACACCTTGAAACGGTAATTAAAAATTAAAAAACATTTTAAGGTTAACTGGCATATTTTAGATTTATTACTGTTGCACTTGAAAAACTTAAAAAATATAGGGTCAACATGCTTAATATTTTCTTCCTGTAACTTTTACAACATGTACATATATACCCCTATATCACTCAATCAACTTGACCATGGGAAAATGTAATGCATGAAAAGTTAACTTTTCTTCCATAATTTCTAAGTAAAATAGTTTTGTTTTTTTTTGTTTTTTAAAAAAAAGGTGAGATCTTTGTTTTTAAGAGAAAACCTAGTGATTAGAAAGGTATTTTTGTATATCTGAAATGTGTGTACAAATACAATATTTTGAAGCGTGTAGTAGTAATAGATCAAATTTAAACCTTCTAACATACAGCAAATTGCACATTGGTCTGCTACTAATTAATGCAGTATTATTATTTAAGCTCTATACAAATATTCTGTGCTTAATCAGTAATGATGATTAACTATTTTCAATACAGAACTATCAGTGATGACATCACTTGAGTAGGGACCCCCCTTAATGATGTAATATATTATTACATATACATGTATTCTTCTTAGTATTTATGTTAAAAGACAAGCAATGGAAAAAATGAATCTACGGTATACTGTGAAATTTGTTTTAAGATATACTGGTACCATATAATATCATGATTATGCACATGTATATAGGTCTGTAAGTGTTGTGATTTTAGATTAAGAACTACTACGTAGCAGCAGGGATGGTGTCCATGGGAATAGCGGGGGCGGGAGGGATCGGGAAATACCTGACGGAGTGGATCATTGACGGCATGCCCAGCATCGACTTATCCAGCCATGATATCCTCAGACATGTTCCTCATCACAACAACCCACAGTTCCTGGCTGAGAGGGTCAAAGAAACTCTGGGTAAAAGTTACAGTGGTTAATAGAGTGGAGAGAATATTACATGTACAAGTAAAATCTTAATGATAGACGCTAGCTGACTTCTACAATTCTCTTGTCTATCTTAAGGTACATTTACAATGAGGTATATACATGAGCATGCTACAGTAAAACATGCATATAACGAAGTGCCAGGGACAGGCTGTTTTGCTTCGCTATTAGCGTAATTCATTTTATTCTCAAGATATATTAAAGTCACGAGGAATGAAAATCACTTCACTGTTAGCATCTATTCATTACAAGTGTGTTCACTATAACAGTGTTTTACTGTATTTATATAATTACTGTTGTATACATGTAGGTAATTACACTCTGAGATACCCGACAGAGCAGCGATACAGGGGGAGAAAACTCCGCACCTCTCCACTTCACACAAGGCTCGAAGTTCAGGGAGCCTGCTTTGGAGAAACCAACGCTTACGAAAGACCAATGTGGTTCACAAATTCTCATGGTATGCCGTAATCTTGGTTATGTTTTAAGATAGTGTTATCAAAATTCTCAGCTTTTACAAAGGCATACATGTACTTTATTCCCCAAATTATCTACAATTACAAATATGTCAGAGTGGTTGTGCATGAATTTTTGTTACTTACATTTAGAAGTGATATGCATTTACATACATATTGAAATGCAGGGGTTTGTACTAACAAATATTTGCAACTGAGACATACTTGCAATGGTCATGAATATTTCTAGCTTAGAATAAAAACTGGATTACAGTATTCATTTACCTTACTGTTAGTATTGAAAATAGGGACCAATTTATGATTGAAAGAATTTTATTAAGATTGGAAATAATCAATGTAGGGTAAAAAGAGTCATAACAGGTGATGAAATGGCATGTTTAAGATAAAGCACTACTCTCTAATGACTGAATTTTTAAAATCTATGACAATACACTAAATCTACTACATGCACACAATGTGCATGTGAATTTTCTGCCATCATCACACCTTATGAAATGCTGATGAACTGAACAAATTTGCAAACAATTGCGTTTTAGATGACTATCTGTATAACCAGTACAACTCGGAGAAGGGAAAAGGAACTTTTGGGAAGCCAACATTCTTTGACAATGTTAAGGAGGAATACTGGGCATGCAAGGAACATGTCTGTTTGATTGACATGTCGTCATTCACCAAAACAGAGGTCAAGGTCAGGTCAACTTGTAGCTTATCTTCTGATTAACAGTAATGTCCAACTGACTACCAGTATTTTTTATTGGATTAGTAATAACTTTTGATAATAACAGTTGTGTTTGAAACTTGTCCAGATAAGAAATTTATTATAGGTCATTTGCAATTTAAAAGTGTGTCATAAATGTATACAAGATGCTTGAAAAACTTTCAAAGAAAGCAATGATTCAGCCATGTTAAAGGTTTACAGCAAATATGACTACTGGTGTATATACAGTCATATGAACTCATTAGGATTTATTTATGATTATGCAAGAAATAGGAAATTTTACTGTAAACTTTAAGGTTTTTATCTAAACTTACAGTCAAAGGGACCAGAGGCACTGGAGTTTTTGCAGTATTTGAGCTCTAACAACATTGAACAGCCGATTGGTACGATTATCCACACTGGAATGCAGAATGAGTTTGGAGGATATGAAAATGACTGTACTATTGTTCCAATGGAAAATAACACGTAAGATTGTGTGATTTACTTTCCACAGACATAGTGTAAATAGTGTAATGGTAAAAAGTATTAATTCTATGTCCCAGAGGAGGATTTTTGCAATATTTGGCTTCGATCATACAAGAGGAGGTTGCATCTATTAAAAACATCTTCCTCTTGTTTATAAATTTTATAGAATTTACTGTATATTTTGTAAGTGCAATGTATTGATACTGTGATCCAGATTTTTTTCTTTATATTTTTTTTTACCTTATCTTTTATATTCAGAGGATTATTTTTTAAAACCTGGAATGGATATTTATAAATAATGCTTGATTTGATCAATTTTTATTTGTGTAAGTTCGGCCTAAGTTCATCTTTGTTGTGAAATTTTCCCTTTGGTAAGATCTGAAATTTTTCTTTGTCACAGCTTATGTGTTGGGATTTTATTTTAGTTTTTTTATGATCTCGCCAACATCACAACAGACAAGGTCGTTGAACTGGTTAAGAAAACACCGCCCACTAGATGGCTCTGTAGAGATCCGTGATGTCACTTCCGCTTATGCAGGGATCAATGTGATTGGTCCGCATGCTCCTCAACTGCTGTATGATGTGTCTGGAATCAATACATCAAGGCAGGAATTCAAACAAATGACCTGTAAGGTAGGGTAATGATCTGTTTTGTTTTGAAATGATGTAATAGTAATACAGCTAGTGGATCTAGAAACAAGATGCAATGCATGTACATGAATATCCAGGATTTCCCATACTGAAAATTGACAGCTGTATCAATGAGTTTGAATAGACCAAAGAGAATACTTTGTCATAGCTGTAATTTGTTATACTATAAATTTTAAACTTCAAAGGCATCTTTTAATTAATAATTCATAATAAAAAGATATGTATTATTATAGTAACTTCGATGTTGTTAGTTACAAGAAATATCAATTTACTCTATTTAGGGTTATTTTCACCTAATTTTCGCTCTTCTACACTTGCAAATAATTCTGCCCTATGTTGAATTTAGCCAGACACAGTTGGGTTTAAATAGAGATAATTTGAGACATTGGAATTCACCCAGTCTTACATTCACCCACTGACAATTAGAGCAAAGAAATGAAAATAAAAAAGGGGGGGGGTGAATATTTCCCTGTATAAAATAATTACATTTCACTGTTAATTGAGATCATGTATGAAATGTAACTTTTATGTTTAAAGTCACTTAAAAATGATAAAAATATCTTGTTTGATGTTGTAAATAAGATTTTTATTTTTACCTGTAGGTAATTGATGTTGGGTTTGCCAGTAATATAATTGCCATGAGGCTAACTCACTCAGGGGAAGATGGCTTTGTTCTCTATGTTCCTTCAGAGGTTGGTATACTTTTTGCTTCGAAATTTAATTCAGCATTTTTGGATTGTTATAAGCAAAATGTAAAAAAATATTCACCATTAGATATTTTTCTGTTGATGAATTTAAATTATATTAATTTTTTTAATTATTTGAAGGAGGGATGCATTTTTTTCTTTCATATTTCTCTAAAATTATTTTTTCCCTCTTTCAAAAAGGGAGGGCATATTGCTTTAATGCTGTCGGTAGGTTGGTAAGTCGGTTGGTCCATCATCAGTTTTGGTTCATTTTCTTTCCAGAGGTTGCACCTACTGAATGAAATTTAGTTTACAGATTTATCTTATAAATATCTAGGTCAAGTTCGATTTTGGGTACGATCGCGAAAGTTTTGACAGAGTTTTGCATTTTGGACATAGAAAAAATCCAATTATATGCATTTTTTATTCATTTTCTTTGCAGAGGTTGCAATTCCTGAAATGAAATTTGGTATACAGATATATCATATAAATATCTAGGTCTAATTTGATCAAACGAGTTTTGACAGAGTTATGCCCCTTGGACTTCAACAAATTCCAACTATTTGCAGTTTCTGTTCATTTTCTTCACAGAAATCTTCAAGGGAAGGGGGCATAAGTGTTTCACAAACATCTTTTGTTTTTTGTTTTGCAATAAGTTAAGTTGTTTAAAACTTTCCATAAACTTGTACATTAACAGTATGGCCTCCATGTGTATGAGACTTTGGTGAAGGCAGGGAAAGATTATGGCATACGCGATGCAGGGTATTATGCTCTTCGGGAATTGCGAATTGAGAAATTTTACGCATACTGGGGATCAGACCTGACCACTCACACGACCCCCCTAGAGAGCGGCAGAGAGTTCCGTGTCAACTTTGAGGTAACTTGTTTTAAGATTGGATAATATTTTAATTAAGGGCTCTAGATAATAGCAATTTTTTTGTTTGGTGCAAGACAAAATTAAATGTACCAGTACTTGAATCTAAAATATGTATATAATTTTGCTTTGTTTGGTTAAAGGGTGTTATTAAACAAACTTCATAGGGTTTGATGACTGGCTACAACATTTAATTTTGCAAAATTACTTTAATGTGATTTTTTTGTAGAAGGGAGAATTCATAGGCAGGGATGCTCTTCTGACACAGAGAGAAAATGGAATCAGTAAAAGATTTGCTCAGTTCTTTTTGAATGACTTTGACTATGAAACTGATGTGTGGCCCTGGGGAGGGGAACCAATTTATCGTAATGGCAAATACTGTGGCACCATCACATCTACAGGTTATGCGCACACTCTCGAGAGAATGACGTGTTTGGGATTTGTGACAGACACAGACAGCCAAGGAAATAAAGTCCTACACAAAGCTATGCATGAATTTATCCTTGACAAATCCGCCAAATATGAGATAGCCATTGCTGGGAAGAAGTTTCCCGCTGAGGTCAACTTGTACACTAAACCTACAGTGTATCAGAATGGGGAACCAGTTTTCATTCCTGCACCTAAAAGATAAATACATGTTTATGTATAGCTATGGACCTTGGTATTACTGTATACAAAGTAACAATTTTGCACAGATTTATTCCAGAAACTTTTACCTCAGCTTATACCATACTGAAGACTTTTAGCTGATTGTTTGTGATAGATCAGAGATTGATCCCTTCTGCTTTTTATGTGAGTTTATCATTAACTGCTCTTTGTTTTAGCTGTTGAACTGTATACTCTTTGTTAATCACTGCATTATACAACTGAATTCCTGTGTTTGTACCGGTACATTTATGAGTAATAATGCAATCTAATTTTATGATTGTCTTTTTTTTTTGATTAAATCACTTATTAACATATTCTGGATTTTTTCTGTTATATTTGTCACAAAAGGGATCTTCCAGTTGGTTTTTCATGAAACTTATAGTTGGTGAAATCTAAAATAAAAAACAATATATGGATTTTTAAACTTCCTTAATCTTATCACACTTTATCTCTTTCGTGTATTGTGGGTACCAAAATGATTGTGCCATATTGGTCTCTGCCAAGTTTTTTTCCTAAAAGATTGTGTTTAATTTGGGTATGATGGTATTTGCATATACGAGGGTTGTTCGGAAATTATTGAGACAACTCGAATATTTTCTTCTCTAATTGACGAATTTTGGTGAAAATTGGCATAGACACTGAAGAAACGCCAACAAATAATAAAACAAAGTAATATTTGAAGAATATTTAATATTTTGTTTACGACGGTAGATAAACAAATCGGTGGTCGGGGTACCCGGCGCAGCCATGAACTCGGAGATTTAACAACTTAAGCATCTACTTTATAAGTGTCTGCAGAATTACAGTTAATGATAAAAGAAATCAAATTAAATATTTTCATTTTGCTATTCTTTGCGACTAACTTTTGATTAAGTTTCACTGATGTTCGAGTTGAAATACGGATATGGTACACATCTATTTTCTAAACAATAGAAATCTGACGACGATTTTACATTGAATTTTGACGTCAAGGCGGCGCATTGAAAACCGTCCAACCAGTGGAAATCTCAGAAGAAATCCTTTTAAGGCCAATCAATTGCTTAAAAAACTATACGATGACAAGACAAGGTATAGAGCTTCAGTTCATCATATTTTTTCACCGATTGTTTAACTAGAATTAGGCCAAAGGGATTAATTATCGAGTACTTTTGACACACTAACTGTTGTAAACAGTTCTAAAATATATATATAAAAAGATGACAGAAGGAGACATTCACAGTAATTAGACTTTCGGGAAAAATAACTCGATTCATCCCCTAAAAATAACAAGAATGAGAGAAAATGTAAATGAAAACATCTTGAAATGAAAACAAAAGATGAGAAATAAAGAATAATTCTTATTTCCGTTCGTTTGTAAGGTGTTTAAAACACAGGAGCAATCAGAAGCGTTAAAATGACGTTGCGAAAAGTTTGCGGTTGCGCCGGGTCACTGGACGAAGGCACGTTGGTCAGCTTACCAGGAATGATATATTCATGCCATGGACAAGAAACTTTTCACATTGATAATCTCTATCCTTATTAACGTTATGGTGAAATTTCAAGGGTTTATCTTTTTTACTAAAAGAATAAGAGAAAATGTCTCAATAATTTCCGAACAACCCTCGTATATACTCCTCTAGAAGAACAAAGCTTGCTTCCTGCTTCATGTCATCCAAATGTACCATCCACAGAATGGTTCTGTTCTGGTAAATCTGTTTAGTTTAATTTGAGACTTCCACCCCCATATCTTTAGATAGTGCCCTATTTCTTGATAATCTCCTAAACACTATACACTATACATCAGTAGCTTTTTATAGATTTTTTTTATTCTTTTCTGAATGATTAATCATCATGGAAGCATTTAAAAGTCGCAGGACATTTTTATATTATTTGTATATTATTAGATCCTGGTCATTTTATTTTATTTTTCTCAGTTTGTTTGGCATGAAGAACCAAGTTGCCTGCATTAGTCATAAAAAGAATTTTTTTTGTTACAGTAATAATCAGTAAGGAAGACATTCTTTTTGGTCTAAGTACTAGTACATGTTTATTATGTTTTAGCTTTAACTGGGAGAAACTGTTTTACTGGTACAGAACTGGTATACTAGTACATGTCTGGACTAATACACTCACATTCAATAAATGGCTGTCTGAAAATGAGGTTGGACACAAAGCAAAGAAGTACAAGTGTATTCAAATTATTTTAATAGAATGATAGTGAGATCCTAACTCGCAGCAAATACTTGTAATACAATATCATCATGATCGTGATTTAGTCTGTCTTTATTATACTGAGACTGAGTTTCTATCTACAGTGTAAATTAGACTGATCATCATGATCGTGATTTAGTCTGTCTTTATTATACTGAGACTGAGTTTCTATCTACAGTGTAAATTAAACTGATCATCATGATCGTGATATAGTCTGTCTTTATTATACTAAGACTGAGTTTCTATCTACAGTGTAAATTAAACTGATTTTTTTTCAAGAGTGTTGATGTTTACCAGTGATTAGATATACTAAGTATAGTATTCTACTGACTTCTGACGTCAGTAAGTGGGTGACCACAAAAAATAGAACTGCAGTTATGATACATTACTCTTTGTGTTTTTAACAAACAGGTCTAGCCTATACAAGATATTCAATTGATAGATAGTTTACAATAACTCATTTGTACATAATGTACAACATACATGTATGACTACTTATGGTCATTCACATAAAATCAAGCAATTTCATTCACAAATTTGTGATTCTACTGGGGAGTGCACTATATCAATGATGTGGGCTTACTTGATAAAAAACTTTTTGAAGTACGCCTACACATCTAAACAAACTCTGTTCAAAGCATTTTTGTTCACCAATCCTACAACACAGATCTAGATGTGGCACATTTTGAAGACTTAACAGTGGAGTTAAAATAAAATAAAAATTTTCCCTTTTGTTTGAAATATGAAAAGTTTGTACATATGTGTCAATCTTTAAGGATGGAGTTTTTTGCGTTATGGTGAAGAAGCAATGGAACCCTAAGCTTGTATCATTTGCAACACTGTCACATTTACTCCAGCCCCTCAAAATCTTGTCACTTTTAAACATTGCAATTGCCTTTGCATTTTCTGCACTTTAGCTTATTTGTTCTATTCAATAGTTAAATTCAAGTTGATAGTATGCTAGAATTCTATATCTCTAAAAGGAATATTGAGCAATAATTCACACCATTCTTCCATAGTAAAGTAAGAATATCTTAAAGGATATAATGTTATATATAATAGACCAGTCACATTGCCAGAACTTTAAATTTCAGAAACTATTTAAATAGAAAAGGAAAAACCACACATTTAGGTCAAGAGCAAAAAATTTCCTATCACAGCTAAGTTCAACAATAGAGATCAGTTTAAGATTTTCTCTTCATTTATTACCTCATTCGTTTCAAGATGCTTCTATTCTAAGACTTGCAGTTATGAAGCAGAATGATCTATTTTGTGAACCATATTACCGTTTGAAAATTAAAAGGAGATTGAAGAAGATGTGCAAGTTTGTCTTTCAGATATGCGTGTACAAAGAAGTCATAAATAAAACATGTACATGTACAACATTTCAAAAAATATTAGGGTAATTTTAACTGTTGAATGTCTACTTTCATTATCTTACTTGCACATATACTGAGTATTTTCTCCTTTGATTTCTGATAAAGGTAAAATACAGCATAGGCACTGACAATGCAAAATCACGATCTATCTAGTTTAAATCAGTTTGTGCCTGCATTTGAATACATATATGTATACATTTCTCCAATTTTTTTATACCTGCCTTCAAATGCAATATTCGGTAGTTTTCAGTTCATAAAGTGACAAAAACATTCAAGTTTCCATAATAAATGATGTTAAATGGCTCTTGTCATATTTCAATTTTTCAAGGTTACTTTGCATAGACTAAAATCTTTATTTACCGGTATTATGATAGCATGGACTCCGTAAATCAACTTCAGACATCAAAATAGTTACTTTTCATCATTCAACAAATCTCGTTTGATTCTGTCAGTGAGTTATGAATCCGCCAATTATTAAGATGTGCAGAGTAAACTTTCCATATATCATAAAAATTTGTTGTTCCTTCTTTGCAACATAAAGATTAACAATTACATTAATTTAATGTAAAATTATTCTAAAGAAGAGATTTGAAGGACGTTAATATATTAACATGTATAATTATCGATAATATGTTTTCTTTGGTATATCATTACAAGACTTGAAGGTAGTGATCATGCATTAAAGAAATTAAAAATTTACATAACCTGCTAGATATATTTTTTCTGCAATGCCCACTACCTTCAAACCCACATGAAACACATAAAAAACTTGAAGTGAACCCTTAACATTGTGTTATGTACCGGTAACCCATTTTCATCATTAAGTCTATACTTTAAATTTAGCCTTGTGGTTCTAGGAAAAACTTGTTACCGGTATGTACCCGCAATGTTCCATGTAATATTACATGAACATAACTTGTGCTCATCAACAACTATCAGTCTTCACTGAGCTGACCTAACAATAGGTTTTATTGTTCCACTTAAAAAGAAAATAATTCAAATTCAACATTTTAAAACAATTTTATTACTTTGTGGAATCGATTCAATTCTCTATCCATGTACACATGTGAACATAAATGAAAGACAATTATCTTCTACAAAGCAGCTCTATCTCATTTAAAAAGAACTAATTCAACATCAATGTACAGTAAAACCATGTCCCTTTTGATTTTTGTTTTATTCCTTAAAAGCTCTATAATCCTATTATTCAAGACATTCACATGAATCTTAAACAAAAAATATTACCATTAATGACCAATCTTTGATATCCAAATAAAAGCAAATAAAATTAAAAATTGTGATGCTGATGAAAAAAAAAATCAAAACAAAGGGCAAGAAAAACACAATTAAAATCATCAGGCAGTTTTTATCATCTCTGGTAGTACCGGTAAACAAAGACTTTGGTTGTCATTATCTTTCATGGTAGATAAACCAAAATAAACAAACACATGCCCGAGCTCTTTGACAAAAATGGACAAACAACAGAAAATGTAGTACGGTAAATGATTGAAAAGGCAACATGTGACTTGAAGCAAAGCAAGAGATTCCTTCTTCCATCAAAATATCAAGTTTAAATCTTAATTATGGCAAATGCTTTCTTCTTACCTACCAGGTAGTCAGTAAGGTTGATGAAGGCAATATGAAGGGAATGTAAATTTCTGTTGAATTATTGCAGAAAAATATGTCTATAAAAATATAATTTGATTCATACTCCTGTTTCTTTTTCTGCACAGTTTTGCCAAGGTAATTAAAAATGCCTCAAAAATAATCTTCTCAATATTTACACGATACATATTTCTTCTGAGTAGATCATATATTAATTTTTTTTCTTTACAACCATTCAAACATGTCTTTTTACAGTGGCCCATTGTGTTACATCAAAACTTTAAGGTACTTCACTTCTTGCCACTCAAGGTCTGTACAAATACACTCGCACACAATGAAATTTACAACCATACTTAAAAAAAAAGGTGACATAACTCTGAATGACTCTTGAATTCAAAATGAAAAAAAAATTGCAATTTTCATATCATACATGCTAGGTTATTTCTGCAATGCAGTTTTCAGTTCTATTTTTTTTTCAATTACATGTATTAAGGTTTAATATTCTATTTACTGGTATATTTAGAAAATATTTAATGCTGAGAAAACACTGTAAATACTGTAAACATATTCAATTTGGTGTGTACAATACATGTATTTGGTGGAACGGATTTTTCAAAAAGTATTTGTGAATTTAAATTAGCATATACATGTATTTTGATGCACCTATATTTATACATATATGCTTGGCATTTATCAATGTATGACTCAATGTACTTGATCTGGCAGAAGCCGTTTTCAGCCAAATCACTAAATAAAATACACAGCCAAATGTAAAATGCTTACAGCAAAACATCCTATATACAAATAACATTAACTGGATTAATTGCAATGAAATTTACATGCTGAACTCCAACTGAGACAATCAGATCTACATTATCTTTTCCCTACAGTTTTACAGTGCAAAAAAAAAAATATTACAGCATACAGAAATGGCAGTATACCCTGTGAACAATTAGAAATAAATACATGTTACATGTTGGGACTAAAGTTCTTTGACATTTGAAAAAGTAAAAATGTCATTCAATTAAGGTAACAAAAGCGCCACCTGTATTAATTAGGACTTTAGCATGTAACTTGTAAAAAGTGAAAAATAATAACTTAGAAAAAAATGCTGATAGCGGGTGCAAAAGAAAAAAAAACAAAGAGAAACTATATATCAACAGCAATTTAAATACATGTATGAAAGATAATGTAGACATGGAAAAGTTTACAAACTTAAAGATCTGCATGTTAAGCTTTGGCATTTTTTAAAACCGAAATAATAATTATAAATGTGTCCGACTCGTGGGCATTAAATTTTGTGTAAAGTCATTTGCAAGTTTCCCCCAGGTAAACCTTTCCACTATTACAGTACTAGAAATCTGTTAAGATCAATGACAGTAGTGATAGAAAAATAAAACTAGGGTGGTTAGATTTTTTAAAGTAAGATTCCTCTCCTGTACTGTGTTCAATGTGATACAATGTACATGTCAAACAATTATTCACTACTATTTCATTGATATTTCTTAAGTATTGAACTCATAATTAGAGGTAGAATTTTTTTCAAATATCTGAACATGTTTCAAATGATTTTGAACACAAATGATAATTTTTGCAAAATTCAGTGCTTTCACCTGAGAAATTTCATCTACCTGTACAAGTACTCTGTAAATCATGGTCAGTCATAGAAGTGAATTAAAACCAATGTCAAACATGAACATAAGGTTGATACTTTGAGATTTTGTCTTTAAAATAACGTCACAAATCTTTACATGAACAAAATGCGCCGAATGCATGATATGCACCTTTTGGAGACATCTTTGTAACAAAATAATGAATGAGATTGATGAACTCAATATTAACAAAAATGATTTTCAACAACATGAAATGTGATGATGAACATGTTCTATATGCACACTTCCCGTTAAAATCTACAGAGTAAAAATCACAAAAAATATTTATTGCATTGATCCGGCAATATCCCTCCCTCCCCCCACACACAAGGCTATCACAGTCAAATGTTTTCCATGGTCATGTGAGGACAACTAACCATTGGCAGCCATTACTGGGGTGGGGAGGAACACAGGCTGAATTTTGTTTATCGCTGTCCGACACACAGGGCACTCATCTAGTCTATCAGCGCACTCCGAGCAACACACCATGTGACCACAGGGGCACAGTGTGGTTGAAATTTCTTTGTCCATGCACACACGGCAAACAAAACCTTCCTGAATTTTCTGCAACTGATTCTTGTACATCTACAAAAAATTGAAGCAATTTTGAATTTTAACATATTATAATTATTACCGTAATGATGCTATTATAAAATGTATTCAAGATATGGAAATTTCTGGCTGAATATTGAAAATTATCATTATGTATCATAACTAAATAGATCAGGCAAAATCAAATTTATTAAAAAAAACTTGATCATGTTTATGATTTCCTTTCAGAACTTTAAAAATAATTCAATGCAGTGCATGAAATACTTTTGTAATACATGTATATTTCTGGGTCATATGTGGAAGCATACAAGAAGAAAACCTAACATATACATGTACCATATAACACATTGATTTCCCAAAATCCTAAACCCTTTTTGACTCCTTAAAAGAAAACCCCTATATGAATTAAGTTTTTTCCTAATCATTTGAAATAGTTAAACTGGGGTTTATTAGGAGGAAATGTCGACTTCAATTGCCTCGTTAATGAGGAAATGCATTACACATACATACAAGTTCACGTACTGGATAGTTGAGGTGGACTTTAACCCCCTAGAGTAGTGATTCATACTAGCTATGTCATTATCTTGATCTTGATAATTCTTAAGATCTTAAGTGTACGTTGTATTATTTTCCCTGTGCTCAAAGGTCAAGCAAAGAGTTGTTCAGTGTCCAACTTCTGTACAGATTTATTATTAGTAACAAAGGGATGTGTTCAATTGATCATGCAAGCATATCATGCCTAAACTTAATAATAAATTTCTGTTGTCATTTAACCTATTTTTATTCGCCAAATGTACCCCTTGTTCCGGTATCATGATAATCTTGACATCATTGTAAACAATTATTTCCTTGTAACATAACAAAATACACGTCATGTATGATTTATATTGATTGCAGGCACATCCTATTATCATATAATAATGACCATGTTGATTTCCAAAATAGTTTCCCAATGGCTAAGTATTTCAACTGGCTACAATTATTTACGAACAATAAAACAAGAAGAAAATATTTACTTCAAATGTGTCTGTCTGTGACAGACAAGCAAATACCTAGCACTTAAAAGTAGGTAGCATAAATAAAACATTTTTCTAAAAATATAACATGACTTCATTTTTTCTGTGAGAAATTCCAGTTTTAAATAACATACAGTATTTCTTTTTATCTATGCATCATAAAAATTCAAACCCATAAGCATAAATATTGCATGGATTCAAATAACACGTAAAATTGGGTCAACACAGTATATAAAACGTGGCCTTTTAATAGTCTTTCATGGAATTGCTTTCATTCCTTCTGACTCATATAGCAACAAAACACTGCTGCCCTTTAAAAGTACCAGGTATATTGGGGTAATAAAAAATAAAAAAATTCTGAGACTCTCATTCCCTTTTTAGCAGGATACAACACTTCTTATGAAAATTATCCACATTCTAGTACATATATATGTGTAACCTTATTTAATATACAAACAAGTGTTGTTTAAAAACTTTCAGATTTCTTGGAATTTTATTTGCATCATTACCTCAAAGCTACTTGAGACATCCTGGTTTTCATAGGTGGTATCCATTTCTGATTCGGAGTGACCTTGGCCCTGATCATCCAGACTCTGCTGCGACATGAATATTTTCCTTTTTGTGCTGTCGTAAACCTCTCTAAAGGTGTGCTGCACATCAAACACGTAGTTCATACCTACACATACAAAAAAAACATTTCAAAAGATGTCTTAAAATCTGTTTTCACACATGGGACTTGTTTATCAAAGAAACCCTGATAAAACATCAAAATTCAAAAGCAAAAATACTGGCAAATAACAAAATCTCATGAATAAAAGTTCCTTTTTCATAAGTAAATTGTTTGGGATTGAGAATAAATGTTGCAGTTACATGTAACAACCTATCTCAGACCTTAATATATTGGTATGTTAAAGCTTAAATCAATACAGCATCAATGTCCTCTAAAGGAGCAAGAGTTACTGAATTAAGTACACTGATCCCCTGTTGGTGACCATCCAACAATCAATGATGTTGAAACCTTACCGACAGAGTTGTTCTCCTTGAGGAAGATGGAGGCCAGAACTCCCTTCAGATCCTGACTGACCTGGGAGAATACCTCGCTGTTGATCGTGTCACACCTGAAGAATGAGTGCATCTCCGTGATGCTGCGGTACAGAGCCACTGCTGCCTTACAGCTCACCATCTTGAACTCCTCGTGTGTTGTTTCTCCATCCTCGTTGAACACACACAACAAGCACTTCTTGCCATTGTGGACGGCCTTCTGAACTATTGGGTAAGGGAATCTACAAAGAACACCGATGAAAATGACATAACTGTACATGTAATGTGTATCATATCTTACCCTATTATAATTTTCAACAATCATTACTAATTTAAGATGCAATCATCAAATTGATCCCCCCCCCCCCCAAAAAATATCCTTGTCCTACCTTGAAAACTCTGTCATGTTGCTGTCGTAAATAACAACACCCTCTGGCCCCACCCCCACCACTAAATCCTCATTTGCTTCGTTCTTGGCTTCATGGTACTCCATGCCATATCCCGGCAGGGCCGAAACCTCTTGGATCACCTTGTATTCCGCTGAAATTCGGCACATTCCCCGGTAATTGGCATGCTCGTATGCCAGGTTGGTGAGGAAATCGTCGGAGGATGAAACAATTCCCTGGATCAGGTTTTGATAGGACAGAATCTGTTGCTCAGTGTTGGCTTGGTTCCCATGCTCTGCCTGGGCCATCAGAGCCATGATTCTGACCAAATGGTCTTCATCTGACACCAACAGTTTCTTTTCCTTCAGCTCCATGCAAATTTGGAGGTAAAACTGGTGTCTGTAATTAAAATATATACATCTTATTATGTCTGTAGATCCTCCTTAAAGTTACCTATTTCCAATTTTCTCTGCCACATATCTAACAATTTTTTCTCATTATGTTCCTTACTAGGTAATTGAAATAGTTTTCAAGCTTTATTACTCAACAATGAATATAGGCAATTCCAATTTTTTGTATTTCATCAAAAGTTTAATATATTTGTTCCTCAAATTTTTAATTTTTGTTTGTATTCATTTATCAAATGTCCTAAATTTGATTTAATTACTATAACAGCGGATAAATAATAGGTATTTATTTTCGTCCTCAATTTTAAAGTTTAATGACCTGAAAGTCATCGGTAAGAAATGTCTGATCATACAGTGCAACGCATCAGAAATTTTTCCATACTAGGTCAATAACTTTAACAATTGTCAATTCACAGTGCACGGATGAGGTAAGCAGCGAAAAAAAAAATCACAAGGAAGTATATTACCTTGTGATGGTTTCGTTTTCTGAACGTAATCAAATGATTCAAATCTACATATATATGCATAGATATATGAATACAATTAAAGTCCTTCGTTAAACTCACTCAAGCTCATCCTATACAATGAAATAATCTTGCATTGTGCCACTTACTCATCAGTCAGAGATTTACCTACAAAAGGCTTTGAGCTAAAAATAACTGTCCGAATTGATAGGCAAAACAACAAAACCATCAAAAATTTCTTCTAGATAAAAAGATTTTCGTTTGCCATGAATAAATCCACTAGATCGGCCTTATTATGTTCTGTTATCCATACATGTTATTACTTATGGAGTAAAATTACTTTATTAGAGGCATATGCTTGGTCGTATCAACACCCTTAGCCTCGATCTATATGTTTGTAAATTCAGTACACTTAATTAGAAGGGTAGTTGATCTTTAACAACTTTTTGATTAAAAGCTAATCAATAACAAATGTCATTTCCAATAAATTTAAAACTACCGGTACACAACTTGATTTCAACACTTAAGAGTTTGTTAGTTGATCTCTGAGGAGTTCTCTGTTTTTCACAGTGCAAAGTTCAACTACCTGGTGTCTGATAGCTGATAATGGCACTGCAGTGTATGCCAGGGCTCTCAGCTGCTTATTGAGTGTATAATTCACTCAGGTTAAAGTCCAACCTTAAACTTCCAATGACCACAAAACAAGGGAAAAATTCTCTTTGTATAAACCTAGCTGGCAAGACCTGACACCAACTGCTAACCCCTAACCCCCCCCCCCCCCAACACACACATAGTTGCAAAAACCCAGTGTATTTTAAACTTTGATACATGTATTGAACATGCCATCAAATCTGAAGGCCATCTCGCAAGGTTAAATTGTTGGTCTGCTTCAAAGCAAGAGGTTTTTTTTTATTAAGATTCTGACCTATACCAGGGTACATGTACTAGTCTGAGTGAATATGGAGATCATAGCACCTGTTGATGCTCTTAACATCTTTATCATGATCAATCATAGCAGTGAGAATTAACATAATAAACAGAGCAGGTATTAACCCTTCCTATTCTCCTCACTGTAGGACTGACATGTGTTGAACTCTTTGTACACTTTCTGTCCATAACTGCATGGTATTTACACAACATGGAATATCTAAACAGCCTGAAGGTCACTGGGGCCAGCAATGACCACAGAGCTGTTCTATTCCTTTCAATGGAAATAACAAACAGGTGATCTACCTTTAGTGAAATATATTGTAAATATCCTAATATATTTTTTTCAAGTAAATAAACAATTCACATAGCCAAAATGGAAATGTTTTGAGAATAGTGACATGGCAAAAATATTTTTTCTATTGATGAGCACACAAACAAAAGAAAATACTTTGAAATTCAGGATTCAGCTACATAACCATTGTGCATATTCACACTTAGTAATGAATGTGATGGTAATGATTCAAGCTCAATTTTAATGTCTGGTCCATGAATACTAAAGGTATATTTGCAAAAGGTTGAAACAGGTTATATTCATACGACAAAGTGCTCCTGGCCACTGTTAAATTTCAATACGGTCAAGTACATGTACCCTCTTCATTATCTCTACAGTAACTCTCTTCTCTTTATATATAATATGCCAATATTATGGAAATATCTCAAAAACTGTATTCATCCTTATTAATTCACATCATGCTAAAAGATAATTTTGAAGAGACCGAATTAGAAAACTGAAAACAACATAATTATAACCATCAGCACTCCCACATCTAGTGACGCAGGTATATATGCCTGGCCAACTCAGATTTCTCCTCACTACAACAACAAATGCTATTTAATGCACTCAGAGCAATTAACTTGCTTAGCATTTAATCTCTGCAGCAGTCAACAAATCCAACTTCACCTGCCACCTCTTCGTCAAACATGTTTAGCTAAGTTACCTTTCTTCATCTTAAAAAAATGAAGAAACTAAATTATCCCTTATTTCAGAAGAGGAAAAAACTACCTAGCTGCAGGTACTAAAAAACCATTCATACATAATTATAATTTACCTTGTTTTTTCTTGCAAAAGCATGTGGGGTTGAACAAAAAACTTGACTCTCAGTTGAAACCGGAATGGTTGGGGACCAGACAATTGTCGGTCTATTCTGTTTCTCATGTTCAGCCATAGGTTCTCCCCTTTATTCCCTCTGTACTGCAAGCCAAAATAGTCCTTCTCCGAATAGTCTATACCAAGCTTTTCACAAACCTATTAAAAATAATATTAAATTTCAGGCTTAATATTATGTATTCAACAAATCAAGTTTATTCATAGTATGGTACTGTAATTTGCATCATCTCAAGTTTGCAATGATTTTTTTGAAAACATCACATTAGCACACACACTAAAAAAGGTCTTAGTACTTCTGTGACCTAAAAGTCGATATACTGGTTCAAGAATTATTATTGTACATAATTTGAATCTGATCACATCTATAAATTTACAGAAACATGAAAATAAAAGTTTAAACAACATTAGTAAACAGTACTAAGAGAACACTGAGAAAATGATTTTTGATACAGGCATCAATGGAAATAATATTTCAATGAATATCTGCATATACTGATAAAAATACGTGTATACACTTCAGATATTTATATTTTTTTAAAATGTCTTTTGATAACAAAAAACCTCAAACTCTTTTGATTATCTCATTATCACAGACTTCAACAAACGTTTAGATGTTCTAGGATTCAAGATATTGGTATAAAGGTTGAAATACATTAATTAAGAATCAAATGTTTGAACTAACATGCAAATGACTTTGACATATTCTTGTCAGATATTCTTGTGTACTGATAAGCTGTATAGCTTAAAGTTAATAAAGAACTGACAAATGATAATTGAAATAACAAAATGTTTGAGATGCTAACAATACAAGTGTTTTAACTCTTTCATAAAAAGTAAATTATGAAAAGATTTTATTATTTTAATTAAATTTAAATACCCATAACTAACTGTTTTGCAAAATAATTTTATTAAAAATATGTAACAAATATCCGTATACACCCTAAGCATAAATTAGTATTTTTATGTTTATCTTTTTGCCGCTCATATATACATAAATTAACCCTGTTTTCTTGCACAAAGACACTCGACCTGCAGTAACAAAGACTCGGTGGAGATAAAAATAGCACTGACATAAAGGGCCTATCGATTTGTTTACATAAAACAGCTGACTTAATATACTGTAGTGTATTCTAAACCATTTTCAAACTTTTAATGTAAGAATTTTTATCTCTAAAGCATCAATGCACAATATGTGAAATTAAGTTTGACTGAAATAGGGGAAATGCTAAATCTAGAGAACTAAGAGAAGTGTATTGCACAAAGTTGGACTTTGTACCCAAGAAACATGGCGACCTGCTGTCATTCATGCAGATCTTTATTTTCAACTAAAAAAACGGTACTGATTTGACAACACATTGTGTATAAATGAAAAAAATAATAATAAATAAAAAAATACTTGGTTTTATATCTTAATTAAAGGGAAAGAAATGCAAAGAACAACAAAATATCAAATGTTTCATACCTTTTCCAAGCATTCCTGTCCATTTGCTCTAAGATCCACTTCAACTTCAAGAACAACAGAATTCGGTTGCGAAACAAGGCACCACAATTTGGTCGTTGACATTTTGTTATCTATAATAATTATCAGTCATTAAAGATATAATAACTAGAAATCTCATCGCTATCCGTACGTCTTAACGGTTTTGTTCATACAGTCAATATACGGAATACATCACATGCTCTCTCGGAGATGGAATAAAATTGACCAATCACAACGCTTTTATTAATAGAGGCGGGACTACAGGTAAACAAACGAACATGCAACAACACTCTTATTAAATGTAATACCCAGCATGCCCAGGAGAAAAAAAAGTATTTACGAATTATCAACTACATACGAGTGAACATAAATATTTTTCTTTATTTTAACATCTCTCTCTCTCTCTCTCTCTCTCTCTCTCTCTCTCTCTGAATTTTCTCAAGGTAAAAATTAAAACAAAATGCCGTTAGAAAAAAAAATACAGATTCTACAAGAATAAGGTTTTGTTATTATTATTTTCCCCTTGTTTCTTATACTTTTACAGGGAAAAACAGGCACGTAGCAATAGTTTGAAGGGGGGGGGGGCACATCCACAAAAACCTGACAAGCAAAAAAAGTTAACTTCTCAAAATCATGAAAATCTTAATAAGAGGGGGTGGGGGGAGGGGACAGAGAGCATAGCCCACCTGTAATATAACATCAATTTCACTGTCAATTTTCTTAACTTTTACATACTCCCCCCAAAAAGGGGGGGGGGGGGCTCCATCTTAATTTACTTTTTTATAGCCCCCCCCCTCCCCCCCCCCCCCCCCCCTTGTCTGAACAAGGCCGAGTTTAACCCTTCCGTGACCTTTTCATGGATAGTAACAAAAAGAAATACTGAGCTAGAGGACTAATTATAATACATGTACATTTATATTAATAACTCAGCAATGGGCATGAACTGAAAATATCAAAATCACACACAAAATGAAAAGTAAGTATGGCCGATATTATATACTTATCATTGTATACTTGTTAAGGCGATACTGCATATGAGTTACTTGTAACTTGTTTGTTTGTTTAGGGTTTTTTCTTTCACCACTTTAAACATTAGACTGAGACCAAAGTCTAGGATATATAATTATATTGCTGAGTATAGTCCACTTACAAGGCAGTTTGCCGTACTTTATATCGAACTACCAACTATATACGATACACATGGGGTGTTTTGTTTGTTTGATATTCTTTTTTTCTGCACTTTAAACATTAGACTGAGACAAAGTCCAGTATATATATAATTATATTATAGGCCACTTACAAGGTTTACCGTACTGTTGAGCGAACTACCAGATATATCGAATATATGCTCTCTCTCTCTCTCTCTCTCTCTCTCTCTCTCTCTCTCTCTCTCTCTCTCTCTCTCTCTCTCTCTCTCTCTCTGCTTGTGCGTGTTGCATTATTAATTTATACTTTGTTATCCAATGCTTTTTTTTTTGGTTTTGATTTTGTAATCATGTGTCTCGAAAAATTAATCTTATTAAATTCACATAGTACCGATAATAGGTCTCGGAATCTCCTGACAAACTGAATTATTCCTCGGACCCCCCCCCCCCATTTCGATAAATTTCTGAATCCGCCCGCGGTAATCATTTAATTTTGACTGCCTTTGGTTCTTACTTAAAACGCTGAACATTACAGTCTTGAAAACACACTATATATATATATATAGCTATGCGTACTATAGTTCTCTTACAAAAAAATAAGTACGCGGTGTTTATTGTAAAATACTTATAATGTACACGCGATCCAGAATTGTATCCAGGGGGATGGGGGGGGGGGGGTCAGAGGGATAACTTTTTGGCCAGGTTGGGGGTCTATTTTCTTGGTAACTAACTACATGAATATAAAAAAGTTGAATAATTTTTAGGAAATGGGGGGGGGGGGTGGTCATGGGCCCTCTGACCCCCACCCCTCCCAAACCACCCCTTTAGATCCGTATATATGAGGTATACGATATACAAATTAATTGTATTTATTTAAGTTTTTGCAACTTAAAAATCCTTTCGATCATTAAAATTGTTATACAATTCCTTCATACTTGATTAACGATTATGAAAATATAATACACATATATTCTTTTTCGAAACCCTGAAGAATATTTTACATGTACAAATTTAAATGCCATCAAGATAATTTTTGTACGTTAAAGAACGTAACTCTCGCGATATAATCCGTATCTTTCGCGAAATGTTGCGTAACCTTCGCAAATTTCCACAAGTAAACGCGAAACTTATGCAAAAAAAGTTGTGCACAAAACGCAATTATTAAAACTCGAAACGGTAATATCAATTCGGTGTCAAGGGCAATAAATGAAAACAAATGTGTACCGTTCCAATGTGTTGTTTTTTTATGTTATAACTTTTACTTTTATTTTTTTTTTTCCAAAATAGTTTTCAGAAGAGGACTGCTGTCTGTACTTCTTTTCAAAGACAGTTATATATTAATGACCCCTTTTATCATATAAAAATTTCATCGTAAAAGTAGATTGATATACTATAGTATTTGGCTTGACGAGTTCTATAAAAATGATAGCATTTTCGAAGTTGTTTTAAAATATAGATCACATTTGATGAAAAATCACTCAAATTCATTCAAATAAACAAACATAATTATTAAAAGATAATAAGGAGGTATACAGTAGAGCGTCCTTTTCAATTTTTTTTCGCCGACTCTAGTGTGCGAACGAGAATAACATTTTTTTTAACAAAATAAAGTTGATATAAATACAGCTTGGGGCATCTTCATAACCTTGTAAATGACTTAAAATTGATATACTTTACTTATATGTCATGTATTCAGCCAACGAACATTAAAAGATTAATATGCGGAATTCTGTATTTATTAATGCTAAAGAACTTGTGAATTTGAATTCATTAAATACTTTATATTTATGAATATAAGTAGTGGTTCGCCGACAAACATTTTGTAGTACATTTCTTCCGAGAAACTTAAAGATTTTTTTCTTATATACATAGTTACACATTCAAATCCCCTTACCCTGCTCTTTTCGTTCGTCTATCCGTTTCTTCGTTCTCTGTGCGCCATATGTATTTTATCTTTGATTCGATGGAAGATAACCCGAACTTTCTCAGAAGTTATCAGATCAAAAAACAGCTGCATGTACAAGTTCATTTCATGTTCATCCTCTCTGTTTCTTTATGAATCGAATCATAAACCCTTCACCTTTTAGATCTATGACTTATATGCATGTTTTAATTAACAAAAAGATTTCCCTTTCCTTGAACAATTATGCAAATATTAATCATATTTGACACATATATATCTTCATTTAAAAAAAAAACGGAATAGGCGCATCTTTTATCAGGTGAAAATAAGCTCAATTTGAGAATGAGTTTAATTGCATGGATTAAATCATATAAATTTAAACATTTTATGCCCGATTGATCTTTAGGACAAATGCGTATTAAATTGAAAGGTTTTTTATCAGTCCTTTGGAAGAAGCTATCTATAAGGCTAAACGGTAGTACTTATCGGAAACTCTGCTTGCGAACACGCAGGAAATTAAGTGTAGATGTAAATACTAGCAACAACTAGTAACGGCGAGGCTTAAATATAAGAAACATACTCTGAGTACTTAATATATAATGTCCCTGGATGCTATGAGGTAGCCTTCGCTTATTGCTGAGGTCCCGAAAACAATGTTAGATAACTCGTTTTACATTGAACTGCTCAAAAGGAATCCTACTAGAAAATGCCAATATTTTCACAATATTGCAACTGGTTGTTTAGAAGTAGTCTGCATACTACTTTTACTGTGTGTATTCTCTTGTATTTTGTTTTTCAACCAAGTCAAAACCCATTTCCATATAAACTGATGCTTCAAAATAAAAAAAAAAACCGGAACATCTTTATATCTAAGTTAAAGGTAATTAAACTTTAAAAGAATGTTAGTCTATGCAATTATTTATCCAGTTAAGATAATGTATAGGCAGGTGTATTTATATAAACAAACTAAACACACTAACTAAACACCTTTTTAGAGTTATCACAGTTTATTCTGGTATACTTGCCACATTTCACACTTACCCATTCATACAAGGAAAACTCAATCACAGACATGATTTGATACAAAAAAAAAAAATACTAATAATATAACAGTTAAAATAACTTATAACTCTTAAAGACCTCAAAACAGTAATTGGTGCCTTCATAGTGTATTTTTATAGCATTGTTTTCACATTTCCTCTTCACATTTTGTAATCTTGTAATGTAATGCCTTCAAATAGATTTCACAAGTGTTCATAAAATGAACAAAATTATATTAAGTGGACGGATTTGGAAGGTATTAGTCAGATCTAGGAGGGGGCTGATACAAGTCCTGCTGGTCCCTGTCCCAAAGCCTGACCTCCTACAGTGCTTTCCAATGGTTTAAAGCCAAGCTCTTCAGTGGGTATACCAAACTGTGTAAGTTTGGCCTCATATGTCCTCAGTAGATCATTGTGAGCCTGCAATTTACCATATTCAATATGAGTATCATTTTACATTAATTTCTAGTGAAAAACTTCTTTGAATTTTTTTTTCAAGATTTGAAGTTATCTTAAAACTTGAAAATGAATTTGTATGCTGTAATATTTTTCATTCCATCTTACTTTGCAGACTCGAGCCAGCTCATATTGTAGATCTTTGATAGCACTGTTCTTGGAATCAAGGACATCCTAAAAACAACATCAGAATGCAATCATTTCTTCTAATTAAACTAATATATCAAACAAATAAAAATCACCATGAAATAGGGTATTTACACACACATTTAACATAATATTCATATTAAAATCCAGAATTTTTATTATTTAATTTAATCAACTTATCAGAAAATGGTTTGTAATTTAATACATGGTAAAAAAAATTTGGACAGATTTTACAGTACCTCAAGTTTCCTGGTGACAACAGTGAGTGCTGTGGGATCCAGGTTGGAGGCGGACAGGACCTCATTGAGTTGGGCCTCTTTCTTCTCCAGGGTGTCAGCAAGTGCCCCCAGTTTCTTCTCAAGAAGGAGATTCTTGAAGTTACTCTTCTGCTGCACCTCATGGATGGCCTTCACAAACTTCCTGTACAGGTCATCTCTCTCATCCTGAGTCTGTTTATCAAATTAAACAAATTTAATAATATAAAACTATCAACACAGTTTTTCTAATTTTTTATACTCTGAGATGAACTCACTTACAAATACCAGTATCTTGCAAAATTTGTTTTTGTACTTTTAAAAACCCCTGTGAACTTGCCATTAAAAATTGTCTGATGCATTAAGTTCAAAATTAATCAAACTATTGTTTCTTACCTTTTCAAACCTTTGTTCCAAGACCTCATGCTCCCACTTGAGGGCCCTTTGTTCCTCCTCTGTTACCTTTAGCCTGGCTTTTGTCATCTACATAAAAAGTACAATTACATGTACATAAAAACTAAATAAAAACATCAAATTCAAAGAGATGAAAGACAAAAAAGTGGTTTTTGTGAAAGTTTTGTTGACTCATTACATCTAGCTAAATTAGACATATAGGTTAAAGTACATGTATATTGTTTTTATAATACATAAACAGAAAGTCTTCCGAGACTTCTAAAACCTACTCTGAGGGTTTCTTTGTCCTTCTCGTAGTTTGCTAATTGTTTTTTCAAGAGGTCCACTTGTTCTTTGGCCTCACGGAGTGGCTCCAGTAATCGTTTATTTTCAGCCATGACTTCTGCTCTGTCTTTCTCCATGTGTTCATACTTCTTCTTAGATTCTTCAACTTGTTCCTGTAAATGAAATTACTCTGCTAATTTCCCCAATATGTCAAAATGAGTAGACACTATATACTTATTTTTTTTTTTTACTTGAACATTTTTGCTTGAAAATGAAAAAAAAATCCAAGCATGTAGAACTTTGGGAGAAGACAAATCCATGCAGACAAAACAATTCCTGCTTCAAAAATACATAATCATCACTGGCACTAAAGAAATGTCAAGAGTTTCTCAATGTTCAATGCAATGATACAAAGTTACAAACCTTCAGTGTGTTGATGAGAGACAGGTTATTGAGAGTGATATCATTGTAATAGTTCTTGATGTCTGTAAAGGCCTTCTCATGTGTTTTCATAAGTTCATTAATCTGGCCATTCTTCCTTTCTTCAATTTCATGGATTTCTGTCTTGCGACGAAGATCTAGTTCATCTCTCAATGTTCTCATCTTCTTCTCATATTTGGCTTCAATTTCTCTTGCCTGTCTCTCAAAGTCACTCCTCAGCTGAGTGATCTGTTCATCATGTTTCTGTAATATCGAATAAAATTAAGTGAACTTAGACTAACTTCTTATCACTTTTTAAGACAGGAATTTTGAAAATAGTTAGTACTACAATTCACGTCAATACAAGTTACATCAATAATAATCAGTAGTTGATTTTCAATACATTGTACTCATATGTTTAGCAACAAATGTTTGTCTTTTCTACTAGACTATCATTAAGCAAAAATTGCATTTAGAAAAAATCAGCAAACTGGATGCACAGGTCATAGAGGAAAAAATAGCTAGTTGCCAAGTGGTGTATTTTTTTCATCAGTCGGCCTGGAGACAGCAAACAATTTTTCAAAGGAGGCACTATGAAGAAATTACAAAGTAGTGCATATTTGATTTTTTTTGTGTCTTACCTTTTTCAGATTTTTGATGATGTCCTCATGGGACAGCTCCTCCTCTTTGAGGGTGACTTTGAGGCCTCGCTTGTCTTTCCTCAGCTTCTTTTCCTCCTCCCTGTGATCCTCCTGAGCAAGTTTGAGGGCACACACATTGTCAGCCTTCAGGTCAGAGATGTTGTTTTGATGCTCAAACAGCAAGTGCTTCACTTTTTGTTTATAGACCTTAAAAAGAGTTTTAATGTTATAACATAAAGATTTCTCCATTCTCTCAAATATCTCAAATCCCTTTCAAACATCAGTGTAAAATGAATGATAAGCTCAAATAATTTTTGTATTTCAACAATCTTACCTTAATTTCTACTTGGTGTCTTTCTTCAGCATCTTCCATCTCTCTATCCTTGTTTCTGATTTCTGCTTTCCTTTCCTCTAGTTGTCGCTTTGTGATCTCCCAAAAAGTGTTTACTTTGTCTCTCTCTAATTGGAAATAGTTTCTCTCTTCCCTTTCACGATCTAATTCCTCTCTTAAACGCACCACATGCTCTTCCAGCTACATGATACAAATAAATTCAATGTTTACTTCAAAGATATTCCCACTCTTACAAAAACAAATATAGCAAAATAATCAATGAACAAATGTAGTGAAGAAGAGTTTCTGTTGCACTCATATGTAGTACTATATATATGCATTGGCCTTTTAGCATTCATTATCAATAAACGATACAAGATCCTTTATATACTCAATACAAATTTATACCACCAAATGATTTCAACAGTACATGTAATAAAGTCAAGAAATCTTGCATAAACATTTAATTATAATCAGGGTCTTAAACTTTGACTGTATCAACAATAGAAATTAATTGCATAAAAATGGCAAATGAACTCTGTACCATGTACCATAGGTAAATTCATTCTACTGCTTCCTTTGACATACTGATTTTTTTGTCATCAGAATCAAACCAACAATTCCATGTAAGTTTCATATGTCTACCAATTTCATGTTCTCTAAAGAACAAGTAAAAATGTATTTTAAGAATATCAGACATTTAAAAGGTAACTAAAACATTCTTATGCTTGTAGTTAAATCTCATGAGAAAGTTTCTTAAAAACCTAAAACATGAACTTGGACGTCATAATCAGTTGTTGAAAACGGGAAAGAACTCTGCATTGAAATGAATTGAACCTGAGAGGCAACTAATGATTAACGAAGTTCTAGTCATTAATAAAACAAATATTGTGGTACATTATTATTTATATACTGGAGCTTAAAAATTAGATCATTTGTTAAAAAAACAAAGACAACAATGTATTTTATCTATCATTCAATTATTTTTTTAAGATTGATGCATCCATATGGTAAATCAGGCTAATTTCTTGATCTATCATAATGATACAGATGGGTTATTTAATTATATGCTGCACTTGCTGCAGCGGCCGCAATGTAAAACACATTATTAGAAACTAGCTGTAAACAAGATTGTTACCTGTTCTTTAGTCATCTCCTCTGTTGGAATGCCATCGATGACAGTTGGGGTCTTAGCCTTTCCTGACTTTTTCCCCTTCTTCCCTTTCTTTCCACTTTTCTTTTTGGGAGGCTGTTGTATAAAACATGCACAAAAGTATAGTGACTTAAAATGATATATCTAAATAATGGTAATGTATCTGTTAAATTTTCAAAATATACAACGAGTGCCAAATCCTTCATTCGATTAATCGGCATGGAAGATCATGACAACTTGAAAGAATGCTCATTGGTATGTTGATTTTTTTAAGGAGTCTTTATTTTAAAGCTATAAATTTAAAGAGGTAAAGTCTGTTTCCCCTAACAGATGTTCTTTATCTTAATTAATAATAATTGTTATTTTTTTCATTTGCAAATAACAGTAGAAAAAAGAATTAGTTGTGAGTTTGTTGTACTTACCATGTTTACTGAGCGACGTTAACCTATATCAAAATGGCTTCTAATGTTGTCCAGGCAACAATGCCCGGATGTCAAAACAGTATCGCTTATGCCATTAAAGAAATACATTTTATGATTTTATCATGCATCATTATCGATATCTATATAACCACAGTTTTATATCTGATCAATTAAGTTGTGACGAGATTATTATTAATATTTCTTAAATGCATCTTGTAAAATTTATTTTTAATGATATAAGAAAATATACACCAAGTTCCAAAACCCAACTTTAACGGATTATTTATATCCGATTGGTTCGAATGGCAATTTACACTTAGAATGTTGTCGACGTTTTTTCAAAAGTCTATTACTCAATTATAAAATCATAATGGTTCTAACTTTCGAATAAGATATTTAACAAAAAAGTTTTCCGTATTTTCTTTAATCCGGAATCTGAGAATCTTCCGTCTACGGGTTATTTTATTTTAAAAATTTCTCAAAGTGAAAGTCCAACTGGATTAGATCCAAAACATCCAGGCTTTGGATATCACATGAGTATGCTATATAATATATTGAAACGCATATGTAGGAAATCTTTATATTGTATGCATGCCAAAATCTATATTTAGATAAAAGTAAAAACAGGATAATCATATAATGTCTTGAGGATGTTTTATTTTGAAGTATGATGACATTAATCATGATATAACAGGAGTTTTGTCTTGATTGAAATAATCATGGTTCAGGTAATTTCTCAGATGAGATTGTATTACTGTACAATAGAGAAGAACTTTCTTTCTATATGTTATAGTTATCAAATATAGGGATTTATTGGAAATATATCATTAGCATTACTTTATTGATGAATTAATGGATCTCAATGTTTTGCAATTCAGATATTTTTAGCACAAGAAAATTAATTCACAATGGGTCTCTGTCCCATATGCTTTGAAAGACTAAAATCTCCAGTGTGTTGTGTGCCATGCGGACATGTATTTTGTAATGTGTGTATCCATCGGTGGAGAACATCAAGGGAGCGCCCTCTGAGGGGAGTATTCTTTAATTATCAATCTCAGGAAACCCAGAGCTGTCCCCAATGTCGCACTGAAATCCACAACCTACAGAGAGTTAGATTTGATGACCATGAGATTCAAGGTACTTTTTATTTAAACATGTATTGATTGAATTTTCATTAAAATATGTTTTCAATTTTATTAAACAAAATGGAGAATGATTTACCTTCATCTTCACTAAAGAAAATGATGAAGCAGAAATTGATCCTTGGGAAGAAACTGATGACTATAGCACCATTCTGAAGTCTGTATATAATATATGGTTCAGGAGTGATGTACGCAAAGCTTGTCTATCTGCCCAAAGTAAGTACATTAAAAACATTCTCTTCCGTTCATATATTGTATTTATAGTAGGAGTGTTGAAAGATTAGCAGCTAGACATTTAAACATTAACATTTATGATAAGGATTCTTGTTTGAAATGAACTTGCATTGACACTGACCTCATTCATTTGGGGCATTTCAGATTTGAGAGTTTTTTTTTTTTTTAATTTTCAGTTAAAATTCTATTTTCCAGTTCTTGCTCGTTTGAGCAACAGCAACAAAAACAAACAAAACAAAAAAAGAGTTTTTCTATGGAAAATTTGTCCTGCAACTGTTGTCATCATTGTAGTTAGATGTGTGAATTTTCACATTTTATTGTCTACTTGAAAATTATTGGGCTAATTATTTTTAAACCAAATTTGGCACGAAACATGATTTAAGCATCCTCATTCAAGTTTTATTTCTTTTTCAAATGAAAATCTCCTTCCAAGGAGAGATGAATATCAGGAAAATAATGAGCAAATCTTTATATTCTCAAGAGCCAGATAAGAATTATTATCAAAACTGCATTATACATGGACGATTCCAGTTTGATCAAACTGTGACCCTTGTGGGTGTGGGTGTGTTTGTGTATGTGTATATGTGGAAGGAGGGTTGGGGGGGGGGGGGGGGTCAAAAAGAGTTTCAATGTAGGGGAGGGGTATCAAAGATATATAAAAGAAATTTAAGAAAAATATGTATTAAAAGTAAATATATAATATTGATAATATAATGATAAATATAGAAGCTACAACTTGTGATATTGCTATATGTATAAATGTGACAGCAAGATTATACATTAAGTTTTAAAATGGATATGCTGCTGCTTGGTCCAATATATTTTTACCATTAAATTATTAAGTAATTTTTTGCTCAAACATATTCTGATAAAGAGAGTTGCAAACTTTTTCCAAATTACCCATGCTGAATGAGTCCCTGTTCAAAGATAAAACTATTTGAAGGAAATGAAGATTATTTTTGTTATAAAACATGCCAGGAAGTGTAAACAAATAGAATTCATATGGTTCATCCTTGGATTGATATGGTTAACTAACTCTGAATACTGTGTAATCATTATTGTTCGTGGGGGACCAGTGTTTGTGGCGTTTGTGGGTAACCCCATCTTCGCTAGCCAAAGGTTTACGATCCACTCCGCTTCACTAACCAAGGGTTTACAATCCACTCTGCTTTGCTAACCAAGGGTTTACAATCCACACTCTGCTTTGCTAACCAAGGGTTTACAATCCACTCTGCTTTGCTAACCAAGGGTTTACAATCCACTCTGCTTTGCTAACCAAGGGTTTACAATCCACTCTGCTTCACTAGCCAAGGGTTTACAATCCACTCTGCTTCGCTAACCAAGGGTTTACAATCCACTCTGATTCGCTAACCAAGGGTTTACAATCCACTCTGCTTCGCTAACCAATGGTTTACAATCCACTCTGCTTCTCAACAACCCTTGGTGGAGGGGACCCTTGGGTTGTAGAGGAGCAGAGTGGATCATAAACCCTTGGCTAGCAAAGATGGGGTAGCTCTTGCCCATTAATTTACATCCCCACAAATGTATTTACAAGCATTTGTTTATCGATAATATTTAATGATATTATTCTGATTACATTACCAACAAAATTACGTCCCCACAAACAAGGAACATTTTGGCTAACCATGAACATTGACCCCCAAAAATAAATCATTTTTATCAAAATTATATAAAAAGCATTTTTGAAAACTGATATGATTAAGTTTCAATGGCAAATTCAACAAAATGTATTGGAAAGTGAGGTAATTTTTTACCACACAGCAAAAATCCTATAATATTAACCGAAAATGAAATTGTTTTATGTTCAGAATAAAAATATCAGATTAACTTCTACCAGATTACTGTTAAATGGAATATACTGTTCCAGTATATCATGCTTTGCCCCTTTTTACAGATAAAATATTAGCAGTTCCATTTGTCCAGAAATGTTGGGATGTTGGAAAATTTTGTGTTGGCAAAGTAGGAACATTTGTAACCGATTTCAGGAATGTAGAAGGTAATGTTTCCATTCTTATTGAGAGAAAATATACTGGGTACATGTACTCAGTACTTGAAAGTAATTTTAAAAATCTAAGTTAATCGTAAAAAAAATTCCAACATATCTAATCCTTAGCATCTTGCATACTTATAAGAATGTTTACTTTATAAGAATCAATTTACAATGCATGTACAAAACATATTTACTAATTTTTAGGTGGACATGAAGTACAAATGGAATGGCTAAAGAACCAGGCAAAAGAGGTTTTTGTCACAGTCAATAATAAAATAGCCAGTCACCCTAAAGTTGGTAAGTGGCAATGATCATCAGCCTCAAAAATCTTGCATTGTTAAAAACCCACTGCCGATCTCCTTACTCACTGTTTATGACTCATTTAAGTAATAATTTTATCCCGTTTTGTGATTGGCTCCATCAAACTTAAATTTGTGTCACAAAAAAAGGCTATAATGTTTATTTAGGTCATAAGACTAAGGTAGAGAAGCAATGAAATAAAAATTGTCCAAAATAAAATTTCATTAATACCGATATCTGTATCATTTTAAATGCATATTCTATTTTCCATTTGATTGAACTTTGTTGTAGAAACTTTAAAAACACAATGGAGCAATTACAGCGAAGACTCAAAGAGAGCAATCTTGTTTCTGCTGGTGGTGACATGCGTGCTGACCCTGGCCGATGCCCAGAATGCTCAGGGCTTCCTGCAGTCGGTCGTCCTTCCTGTCCTCCAGGCAGCCTTATCCATCATACTGGAGATCGTAGCCATGCTCAGCTACTGTATAACGAGGCCTATCGCGTGTTCACTACACTGTTTGATGGCCATAATATTGATGGTGCTAGATATGTTAGGAGCAATCATACGCACTCCTATTGTTATCTTGGAAATTCTGTTATGCCTACCTTACACAATGATTATGGGACTTACTTTATTTCTGTCCAACGCTGTTGGCACTATTCTGCGTACTGTTTTACCCATTGGTCTTCTGCTGTATGCCTTCTTTCCAGGGGTACAGCAAAGGGTTAGAGAAATATTTGCAGGGTTACAACAAAATTAAATATTTTTTATTTTAATATGATTATTTTGCATTTGCAGTGCCAAAAGATTTGTTTTTGTAATTAATGTGCTTATTTTTATATTTCGAAGTATGATTTTTATTTATTTTTGCTTTACCTTTAAGCCTTTCTTCTATGAATATTCTTGCTGTTAAATTTGATATAATTTCTTCCCAATACTGTACATGTATTTATGGTTAATTGCTGCTGAAATCATTTGAAATAATTGAAATCTTTTAGTAATTTTTATTGAAAAAAAGATATTGTTGTGAATTTTCATTAAATGTAATAGAAATACATGTATTCAGATGCCAAGACAATGTGATCTTATGCTTATTTATAGTGGTACTTAATACCAGTGATTGGGGTTTTTTTTTTTGGATTTTTCTGGTACATGTACTGATATACATGTACAATTTTCTCTGTTGAGCCAAAGCCTAGAATTTCACTTTTAAATTTTTTGATGTGAATGCATTCATATACATACATGTACATGTTTAAGTCAAGAGTTTTCCTTTAACATTAGAAAATATATACTGCAAGTCTGGAACCAGTGAGATTTAGTTCATGAACTGAATAAATCAAAATTTTTCAGGAGACTTTGAACCCCACTGAGATGTTTCCAATGGGAATAAAAATTCTTATGTGATCCGATTGACTGGAATGGCTTTGTGGATATTTTATTAACTGTTTCAAACATAACCATTAAAGATACACACAAAAACCATATCAAAATAATATATAAGAAATGGTTTAAATATTGTTGAAAAATGTTACAAAAGAAATTCAGTCCCCAAAAACATTTGCTTTTACAGTATTCTGAAACTTCACTAAGTTATATAATGTATACAAGTACATTGTACATGTACCAGGTATTTACTTTTCCTATTTAAGACTTTTTTCTTCCATGTTTTCCCAATTGCACTACTTTTTGGATCTTAAAGTCTATGAAATAGGAATTCACATGTACAACAGCATGAGAGCTTGTATAGAATTTCTTCTGATTTGTCATGGTATATGAATTTTTATCTTAAAGAGTTGTATGTTTTTTTCAGTGATAGAAAATGAACATCTCAGACAATATCAATATCACATCACAAGTTATGAGATATCTTGTATTCATCCTAAAACCGATATGTGAAATGACTTTGGTTGCTTCATTGCTTTGTAATATTAATGTAAATATTGGCTGATGAAAACATGTGACAACCAAAATGAATACAACTAGCTGCTGTCTTTTAACCATTTACTTTCAATGGATATGATATTTTTATTATCTTGTTTTTTTGTCTCTTTATCTGTAAATGTTTATTGTTCATGAGAGTGAGAGAAACAAATTATCATCCATAGTAAAATTATTTATTCTTGATTCTATTTTCAACTCGGGATGTCAACGTGTACTTGGCTATCGCTCGGTCACACCGATTATCGCCTAATTTTTTTTAGTTGATTACTTGTTATAAAATGAAAAAAAGAAAGAAATCATTTTATTTTTAATTCTGAAGTTTTGGACCACATGTATTTGATAAGAACCAACTAATTCATTTAATCATTTATCTACTGGGTTAGATGTTCGTATAATGAACAGTTTAATCATATCAATAATCATCTCAAACCGTTCGTTTTTATAATCATTAATCTTTAATTGTAGATAGGCACGAGGCAATGACAAAACATGGAATACGTTGATACTATATGGAGCTCAAGTATGTGCAGACCTCCCACAAAAAAAAAACAAAACAACAACAACAACAACAAAACACTTATCCCTTTTAACTTTTGCTTACGGACACTTAGATAAAACACTTTCCAATTTCTTTCAAATACATTTAGCACATGTTGTAAGTTTTTAATTTTTTTTTTTTGATTTGAGAAAAGATGTAGCATTTTTAAATATTTGATCTGAAAAAGACACGCATTTTCAAATAAATCGAGGAGTACTCGACTGTTGCTCTACTAAAGCCCTCGATTAATCGGTATCGGGCTCGTTCGTCCTATATACCTGTTCGCCCGATTCCGTTAGCTCTATTTATCATTCGCTAAAGCATTGACATCCCTAGTTTCAACCAACATGACAGATAATTTAGAGTTACCTGTCCTTTATCAAGGTACTTATTTTTTTTTTGAGAGTTGAAGAGAAAAAAAGTAGTACATTTACCGTATGAATCTGAACATATTAGTTACTTGAAAAGTAGCACATCTCTGTGACATAGAACTGCAAATTCAGAATTGCTTAATTCCATAGGCAGTATTATTGTTGAATGAATTGAAATTTATGTGACCTCTGAATTTTTCATGCCCGAGTTATGGGTATATTCTTGAATTTTTTTTTATTGACACAAAAATGTATTTATACACGTATGTTTTTGTGTGAGCACCTGCTCGTAAGCAATACAGTATTATATTTCATTTATTTTGGCACATTAAATATTTTTAAGAATTGCTTTATCATTGTGAGAAGTGTTCACGTATGCTTCAAGAAGAGGAGACTCAGTCTTTCAAACAATTTATTGAATACCCATTTTCATAATTTTCATTCATAAATGTACATACTGAGCATCAATTTGATTGTAGAAATTGTAAAATTGTGTTTTTGTTTCTGCTGCCAATAAAACAGACTGTTAAAGTACCATTTTCTTTTATGTAATACATGCACAACAGTTAAAAAGTATCGTAAACATGAACATAAATAAAAAAAAATGTCAGCATAAAATTAATTATTTACATGTTTATCCATTGTATATTATCATTGCTATACTTGTTCATGGATCATGTACCCGTCTGATTGCCTTAACTTTAAATGGCTTTGGATGCAGTACAAGTCCGAGATCGTAGGAGCGCGGGTCAGGGTCAGGCACAGCCTCGGAATCGTCCGGAACAAAGGTCAATCTCTGTAGTAGCGCGGTCACAAACAAATACAGACGGTTCTTGGCCAACGACTCTCCTAAACATACTCTTCGTCCAGCTCCAAATGCAAGCATCCTAGTGTGAAATTGAATTGGTGCCCAAGTTAACATAGGAGGAAACACATCTTAAAAATTCACATTAAACTAAAGTTTATAAATTTCATCGACCGCCCTCATGATTCACTATTTTCTTTCTTTTTTGTACATATTGAGGTTTTTTTTAAATTCAATCACTCTATTGAAAAAATTGGGACGCGTGGCATGCAAATATTACTCACCTTTTTCTTTTCGGATGCAACGGACTAAGAATTGCGCCGTCGTTGTCAAGAAAACGACCTGGGTCAAATTTCCAAGGATCGGGCCAAATACGTTCGTCATGATGCAATGCCCACAGGTTTATGTAAATCTGAATTTATTAAAAATTGAAACATTGCAAGGGATTCACCTTATTGGTGTTGCAGATATGGTAAATGAATATATAAATGAAAACGTGAAAAAAGTAATAAAAAGCTAAATTAAATTTTAAAAAATACCGTAGCATTTGCATCTATATGATATCCACATATGATAGCGTTCTCTAGAGTAGAATGAGGTACCGCAAGGGGCACATGTGAAATATAACGAAGAAGTTCTAAAATAACGGCCTCTGTGAACGGGGTTTGTTGGCGTTTAGAAAGCGATGGAAAGACACCTTCCGGGAAAACACCATTGATCTCTTCCTGCATCCGTGTCTGCAGATCTTGATTCTGCATCAGGATCAAAATCAGACACGTCAGGGCAGTAGCTGTCGTGTCAACACCTCAAAAATAATCAAATGGATAACAAATTAACACGAAGCGTAATCGTACTATATTATACAATCTTTGGGAAACATAACATTTTGTATATTTTCGTCACGAAATCTCATTGTCGCAAACCAATGTTAATATATACAATCCCCTCTCATCTGAGGAGAGGACTAAGCGGACTTGGTACGATGCGAAATCCTTCCCTTGCAAACTATTTTATAAACTCTATCATCTTTGATATAAAAGTATAAATACCTGCTAAAATTAAGTTGGTGAAGCATTCTTTAGCAGTGTCGTCATCTATGTCTGAGTTTTCGTTTATCAGACTTTGCATGTGACCAATAACGCTTTTTTCCGAAAACTGTTAAAAGAAAGAAATTAAATCAGTTTGTATACAGTTTGGTGTCGATTCGACCATGTACCTGTATTACAAATCGATTTGATAACGTACAGTCCAATAAATTGGCGCAAGCGGGGTTTCCATAATTAAAAGAAATGCAAATCACATTTCACATTTCACATTAATATTCTAATATTTAATCGTAAAACTGCTTAAAATGATATAAATATAAGGAATAAGGAATCATTCTTTGAATAAAATGATAATTTCGATTAAAGCCAAAATTATCACCTCATAATTCTCAAAAAATGATTTCTTATTCCTTAATTATATGTACATACCGTTCCATACTGTTTCGCAAGATTGTCCCACAATCGGTCTCTGACGTTCAGTGCTGTCTCCAATCGCCGAGTTTCTTTATTTTGCCCGAACCTGAGCCAGGGCATGACGTCAAGACGCTTTCCGTCCCCTGCACCGAACGTTTCGTTGAATAGTTTACTCATGGCTCGGATGGTCTCAATCTCCGGCCCGTCAGGGTCAAAGCGAAGTCCAACAAGCTATAAAAAGCATACAGCTATTCACACCTCTAAGTAAAATAATAAATTCAACGGCAATACACAGATACAATTTCATTGACCATCTATAGTACTGCATGAAGCTGGTATAACTTACAAAATATAACATTACGTTGCCGACAGAGTCGAAGAAAATACGACTTGGGTCAAACGCCGTGCTTTCCATTTGCTGAATTCGGTTCACCAATGACTCCAGTTCTGGCCTACATACATCTTCTAACGCTAAAAGCCCGAGCCCGTACATCTTCAACGATTTGTGTACCACTTTTCGCAAGAAGACCAACTTTTGAGTGTAGGTTTGCCAAACAATCGACTTTTTGTACCTCTGCTTTTGGTCTGTACGGTGCATCTTCGGTCGGCCAGCAAAAGTGGCCCCGGCCTGCACCAAGGCTTCGTGAATACTGTTATAGTCATTCAAAACTACGATCTTTTCGTTGAATAGTTTCACTTCGAACACGGCTCCGTAACGTTTCGACCACTCCGTAAAAACAAGATGACACTGGTTCATGGACAACTGGAATGCATTACCTACGATAGGCCATCTACGAGGGATGCGCGGTATATGCCGCGTTCTTTTTGACCAAGTAAGCCAAACTGCAGAAGCGAGGAAAGGGATACATGAAACAATAAAGCAGAAAGTCGCAATGAGTTCGAGTAACATCTCTGTCGCCCGCTCAGACAAAAATGCTTATTACAGCATTAGTCTCCGGCCTAAATCCGTCGGTCTTATGCACTCACGACGAAACAAATAACAAAGCCTTCTACGAATTGTAAATAACGGCGATAACACTCTTCTTTCAGCTGAAACAATTTCCATTTCAGGCCACTCTTGATCTAACGGAAACAGTTTCCATGTACACATGTATGACACTTTATATGCCTGTGAACAGAGATTTGTACGATTTATCTAAATATTACTTCCTGTTTTAACACGAGGAAAGGAAATTAAAAACAATCGCAAAAAAACCCAAATACCTTTAATTGTTGACGTCTCCATTCCTTCTATTACTATGCAATTTCAAAATCAATCAATAATCGGATCAGTATAGTATCGCGTCGTTTTCATAATTAATCTAAAAAAAAATCATAAAAATAACTGTTTAATTATGAACTATTAATGTAAAAGTCTTACCTAAAAGCCTTGTGAAGTTACTCTGTCACGTACACTTCTTCAGCACGTGACGAATAAATTATCCTTGTGTAACATTCTCGATTATTCGTCCCTTTTTCTCCTCCTCCTCTTTGTCTGTTATTTTTACCATTGTTATTGATCATTACTATGATTATTGACACAATTTATTGTGATGTTGTTGTTGTATATTTTGATTAAATTAATTGAAAAGAGTTTTTAAGGTAGGTCCCTACTCAGGATTTTTGTGGTTAAAGTAAGTTTTTTCATTAATCAAGTAGAATAATACCTTATGTAATAAAAAAGCCCCAAAATACATGTCTTAACTATTTACTTTTATCACTAGAGTTTCAAGAAATTGCATACCCCCTTCTTCGATCACATGATTTCAACCAAAATCATTATTTGGCTCATATTTATAAAATATCAAAGCAAAACAAAGTTTCAAATGTTTTAATTTATCATTTAATATGTAAAAAAATAATAACAAGTGTGATTATCATCATTTGATTGATTAAAATGAAATTTTATAATGAAATGTTACAAAAATGAAATTTCAAAAATATATCAGAAAACAGCATTTCATTTGTTTGCTTTGATAAACACTAAAAGTCTTCCTTAAAAACTACATGTATACATGTGTATTGAGTACAACTTAATTTTTTTGATAAACAGTACCTTTCCTCTGCATATATAAACACAAACGCTCTAAAATCTCAGTACAAAAATTCATGATTTCCAACTATTAGACTCATTGAAGATCAAAACCTTTATATACTGGTACTGTCTGGTAGACATTATTTACACCTGACTGCTTCTATCAAATTCAGAATTTCAATTAAACTTTAAAAAATTAGAACCAAAACCGGTAAATCCAAACAAATATCGTTTTTTATTTAAAGCTTATTATATCCGCTAAATTGATGACGCGTCTGAGTAGGATCTACCTTAAACGTCTAATAAAACTATTTTATTTTCTTTCCTCTCATTTGAATTGATAGTTTCCAAAGATACTTACTATGGAGGGTAATCGTGTTAAAAAATCCAGACCTGTAAACCTGTTAACCCGAATACTATAGTATGCAATCGTGTTGGTTCGTGAGTCTGAGTATGTGTGTCATTCTGATCGTGTAACCTATAAAACTAGAACATAGGCTTCACAGGCCTCCAATTTAATCTTTTCGACAGATGCAAGTTGGAAATTCTAACTTTAAAGTTGATTTTTTCAACTTTAATCTTGGAATTTCCAACTTCAATCTTAAAATTTTTAATTTTTTGTTTGAATTTACTTTTGTTAATTTAAAGGGGAAGGAAAGTCAAAAACATAATTTATTTATTTTAATAAAGTGGTGTAAATTATCACATGTGGTCATGCTGTTTTGAAAATAAAATACGTAATTAAGCTTGAATGAACGTTTGAAGTCGGAGAAATCGTATTTACTGGAGGTTGACATGATGTAGAGCTCTTTTGTATTAAAAACAAAAAAAATTAATTATTTTGACGTCACACCATCTATTCCGGTTTGGTGGTTTGGTGTACATATACAAATGAATGTACACAGTGCTCTGAATATAATTAACGCTGGTTTATACCTTTCTGTTACTCAAATATTCGACTAAACAAAATTGATAATGTTTGAGTTCACACGTCAATCTAAAGAATAAATACATGTACCTGCATAAATATATGCATTTTTATAAGTAAATAACAGCTATTAATCTGCTATCATTCAAAGTTGAAAACGACCTCGATTAAATCTTTTATTCCAAGTCAAGTTCTTCGCTAACTGAATAAATGTTATAATTGTAATCGGGATGTTTAAAATTCATTTTTTAAAGTCGGAATTACCATGTCGAAATAACGACGGCAGACATTTTCTATGATACTTGGCATCTGTTGACAATTTCCACATTTACGCGGAGATTTCTCCGACACTAACCCCCGCTTTTAGATTTCAAAGAACATGCTCCATTTGACGTTAGTTTGTAGTTTGCAAAGGTAAAAGAACGGTCTCAAATCAATATTGTTTCAAATTTTCCAAAACTTGTCATTTAGAGCGAATATCATGATGTTATGTTGATAAGACAAACCGGAATAGATGGTGTGACGTCATAGATTAAAGTTCAATGGCAGCCCCCATGGCGGCGGGAAATTTAAATTAAGCGATCGATTTTCTTGATTTATTCATTGATCCGGGGTTTTTAATGAAAATAAATACGATTTACAATTATAGTAGATGATAATTAATTGATTTATTGTACAACATATTTTTAGTTTCCTTCCCCTTTAACAGTATACATTATGTGACAGACAAACTGGTCATTGATTTTAACAAGAACAATGCCACATCTGAAACGGGGATTGAAATTGATTCGCGCAATTACACCAAACACGAAGAAAAGTACGTCATAGGCTGTCCAAGGACCCCCAGATGCGCTTATGGCGATGTTGCGATGTTTACCGCTTAGCCTCGCCGTCTATGACATTGAACAAGACGATATATTTCTGTGGTCAGTCAGTAACAAACTTAATAATTAATAATATTACAAGTACGTATCATCATATTATCTCTGGATAAAAACATTTCATAGGAAGTATGATTTTTCGGAAAAATAAAATCGGTGTGCATTATATCTAGAGAGTGTATACAAAAGATGTAAGTGAAGAATTCGATATAGGAACATAAGTATGGCGTCCTGAATGTCGATTCAGTAGGGTCTCACTAGTGAAGTTGGTCAATCAAAATTATCCGGAGAGCTATCAAAAATGAACTGTTTACCATAAAGCAACTATACTTTATTTTGTTTTTTAATTACTGTCAATAAAGTTTGTACATGTATTTTAAAGCTGCTTGGTCCGATTTTATAGCAAATTTTGTGAACGCTTTTAAACGATGGATAACCTCGCTACAAAATCGTTTGATATTTAAAAAATATTTATATAGCTACATACATTTTTGTACCAAAAAATTCTTTGCAAGTAGTTTGATTCTTACTTATTCAGGAAAATAAACATTCTCTTTCAAAATTCTTAGAATTCAGAAGCAATGGAGCAACATGGCGCCATACAGCTCAAAATCCCATGTCGCTTAAAATATATTAAAATATATTCACCCCAGAGTAAAGCAGAATAATAACATTGGCGGATCCAGAGGGGGGGTTCCGGGGGTCGGAACCCCCCCTTTCTCTGGGACATATGAATTTTTTTGAAAACGTTTAGTGCCTATTTAAAGACAATTTTCCCATTTATAATAGAAATACTGTAATTATCTCAAAGAAATGTTTTTAAAATTGCTTATTTAAAGAATTTCGTACTGCGTCCCATAATTTTGTTCTTATGTGAAAAAAACCCTATCGATTTTTTATCGAAATAAAGTACATTGTACCCCCTTCAGCATCCGGTGTTTACTACACCGAGTTAACATGTGGAAAATTAAAGAAAAAAACCATAATATTCAGCAGTATCGCTAAAAAACACAGATTTATAATAACATATACACTGTATTTTCTACTCTATTTCTTTTAAAACAAAATTATTATAGTTCATACAGTTTTGAACTGACAAGCCATCGAGTAAAACGACGTTCAAGTATGAGTACACGCATTCGCTTTCAAATTTATTGTTTAGTTAATTAACTTTAGTATTTATAATAGATGAGTTTTACTTCGTTTCAAAGGAAAAATACAAAGAAAATTACATGACCCGCTTACGCGGGTTATGCTATTTTTCTGGAATGCTGACTACCTCATACCCACATGAAACACAAAAGAAAGCCTTTTTTGTTTTGTTTCCAAAAGTCGGAAATTCTGTTACAAAAATACCGTATAAAGGGTTAACATGTAAACCATTATGAAAATGCCCAACTTTTCAAAACTTTTCTAAATATGATCGCACCTGTACTTGTGCCGAATGATGTAGCGCACCCGGCCATTACAGGGGTCACATCAAGTTCCCTGGGACGACAATTGCTTTTACCATTGTATTACACGTACCATCTATTCAGCACATAAATTATCCCCATTTTTTTGTCATATCCTATCATTTAGACCTTTATTTAAGAAGGCAATCGATAGAACTCAAAAGCGATAAATAGTTCAGAATTTAAAAACATCAAAGACATAAAAAAAATTACCAAAATATCAATTTTTATAATAGTTTGTCTAATTAGTCTGATTTATTTTTTGCTTCTTAGTGTTTCACTTTCTCATGCTGGAGACTTGGGTTTCTTGTGGCTAGATAGTATGCAAATCTTCCTTACCTAAACCAAATCGGCAAAAACGCTCAATAATGCAGTGCACTCTGCTGTTGAAATAGATGTGAAATAGATAGTGATGAAATAAATGTTTATAAAATACAGTTGTATACGCACGGAAAACGTTCAAAAAGTCCTTGTTTATTGACAAATGATGAATTTTGCACATTTTGGTTTTTCATCAAATGGAACCCCCCTTTTCCAAATTGCTGGATCCGCCTCTGAATAACCCCCGTAGAATTATGACAGGGGGGTCGTTTTTCGACGTAGAATAATGACCCTTTTTTTCCCGAGGAGTAAGTGTCATTTTCATCAAAATGAGCACACTCTATGTGAAGAAAAGTCACTTCCGTAGAATAATGACCCTCTTATGAATTTGAATTTTCTAGTGTAGTTTTAGATACATGTATTTGTGAAATAGTCTTTACAATACTGTTATTTTTTATTGCAGTAAACTTCAAGTAACAGAAATTATAATTCATATTGAAATAAATTTAAAGTGACAGAAGGGGAATATTTCATAAAATAAAAATCCTTCCTTTATAACAAAGCACTGACATATTGTACCGAGGTATAAGTTCTCATCCTAACGAGTTACATGTATCTCATTATTACTTAGTTATCTCGAGATACAAGTCACTCTATAACGAAATTCTGTTTACTGGCGATGAAAGAATATAGACCATATATTGTTCGTGAATTATATGTGCATTTATTGACGTTTACAACTTTCGACTACTACTAGCTACTAGGTATGCAAGTGCAGCATCCAGAATTAATGATTAAACAAACATTATATAAAATTTACTCCTTCGTTTGGAATTATTATTCGAATAATCAATGTATCAAATCTTAAGGTGGTATGGGACATCTCCATGGTGTGACCTATTGTTTATCGAAATAAACAATAATATGAAGTGTAATCATATAAGTAGTTTCTTTCTCAAAACGGTCACCTAAAGGCGTAGTGCAGTGGGTCAGAGGGTAAATTTACCTAGAATCTGCAAGTCATGAGTTTGAATCCCGCTAGAGGTTTTACATTTTGTACCTCTCCAAAAAATTTTAAAAGCTATTTTTTTGATAAATATTGTAATTTAAAATTCTAAACCGGTGAAAGTATTCTAATTATAATGTACTTTAATCCACATTATTATCGACAGATGTCCCATACCACCTTAAGCTCTAAAATACCTTGTTTGCACTCAAAACGGTTTTTTTTATATCACTCTAGAAATACATAAAGTTCACAATAAAAAATAATTGAAAGTCAATATTGGTCTCTGTTTTGTGAAATCAGATTTCAAAAAGATTCTTTATCTATCCATCATGCAAATAAAATATTGGTGGGTCAAGGATCGATACCGGAACCTGGAATCAAAATATTAGGAGGGCTCGATGGTCTTGGTCATTTTTAGACTATTTAAATCTCTTAAGAAGAAGAGCTCTGTATAAAGGTGAAGGAAACTGATCAATTTTTTAAGTTTAATTATCCACAGATTATTAGGTACTAACAAAATACTACACATGTGTTAAGGAAGGGGTCTTTTCATTATCAAACATACTTCTTATAATAAGAAATGCATGAAATTTTGACACAGTCAAACGGATCATATTACTTAATGATTCTATCAGTTTAATTAAATTTGACCTTTTTGTTTTCGGATAAAGGTCAGGTCAAGGTCACTACCTTTTTCCTCAACGTAAAGAGTGATAAAAATAAGTGTAGCTCTTTATAGTTCTGTAGACATTTGTTTAAGATTTGAAGATTCAAATCTTCAATAAAATCATAGACGATGAGAGTGTCTATCAGCTTATACTACTAAATTGGAATAAATATTTATACTAAAATTGATATTGCTTAGCCCGCATTTCCTCTAATTTTCTTAAATTTTGAAGAAATTTTGATTATTTTTTTATGCTTCGTATAATAAAATATTTCTAATTTTTATGTATTATGAAGACTTTATATAAAGATATAAATTGAAAGAAAAGCTAATATATTGACCGTTTCATAAGAGAGAAAAACTGATTTTAGTGATTTTTTCACAAAAATCAATATATAGAATGGGCGCTTTAAAAAGCTTATAAAAATGTTATCTGATAGGCAAATCATATTTTAAAAACATATTCTGAAACCCAAGTATCATATTATTAGTTCACATTAGTAAAAAAAAATCCAACATTATTGTTATTGTTTTTAAAATGCTAAAACAGACTCATTATATATATATAATCTGAAGCAATTCTGAATTGCGCAACATGTGATATTTTCCTACGCCAATATTACGCCAGAAATATAGTCCTTGTTCCCTTCTAAACATTGATTACATTTTTCTATGCCAAGTTGTATGATAGTAAAAAAGAAAGAAAAATATACTATTTTGATTTCCTTTCATGTTGATTTAATGAACAATTTATCAAATTTACGTTTGACAAGTCGAAAACCAGAAAAGACTCCTTCCTTAAATTAAAAATTCCCCACTATGTTCAATATATTTTTTAGAACCAGAAACGATTACACATATCTTTTATTGTCCATCTATTTCTCAGATATGGTTGTTAATGTCGGATTGGATTTTTAGAAAGTCTGCTGAAAAAATTGTATTCGATGCCAAAACTGTTATTTTGATTAAATACCTGTACACAATTAAAATAAGTTGTTAACGGCAACTATTCTTGGTCTTTGACAAAAAAATTCTATATCAAAAAAGGCCAAAATTCCCTGAAAAAAACCCGGAATATACACATTGTGTCCTAAATACCTACAAAGTTTAACGAAATTCTGTACAACGGTTAAAGGGGAGTTGCGCTTACAAGAAAAAAACCAAGAAAACAAAACAAAACAGGACTGACGGACCGATGGACGGGTAAAAAAACATTATACGCCTTGCAAATTCGTTGTATGGGGTATATTAAAACTCCTATAGAGCAAATACGTATGCTATTTTTTCCAAAGAAATTAAAACAAAATCGAGTTTAAAAAAAGATGCATATTTTTATAATTGAATCGATCATTTTTTTTTGTTCAATTAATTCTTGTTTGACATTCTTTTATCAAGCGGCAATATTATATATGTTTATATAAACATAATATATATATCTATCTCTTTATTTTAGATTTTAAAAAAACCCGTAAAAGATGCTAAAACATCGGGCTCACCATTCCATTTATATGACGTAACAATTATTAATTGTGACGTCACAATAACGTTGCTGGTTGCTGGTTTATTGTTTATAGTTCACGTAATATTATTTTAGAACTATGGGCTTCTAAAGCAACTAGAAAAGAGTAATTTATTGTAGCTGTAGGATAGATCGATGGATGCTATTGTTCCGGACGGGTTTTCCAGTAGTTACAATCGGAAATCCAAAAAATATAAGAGTGATGCCATTCAGGCTCAGCTGGCCAAAGAACACAAACTGATCGACAAGGGAGAGCATGTGTCCTCCCGTGAAATGGGGTTGGTGTTTGAAAAGCTTTAAACGACGTTATACATTCTTTATTTTTTTCATGTTTAAAATGAATAGTTTAATGGTATTAGAATATTTTGATAATGGATCAGTTCACAAAAAAACTTGAATTTAATGTTACTGCAAGTCCAACAACACGTGGAATATTGTATATGTTTTATGATAAAATCTCTTTTTCTTCAGAAAAGACCAGGAGAGGGTTAGAAAATGTCTGGAGAAATTGGAGCACGATAGAATCAAATTTTGCAAAGACTACAAGCCCAGTCGAGGCGTATGTACATGTATATTATCGAAATATTTAAAAAAAATCATAAAAAATGAATCAATGAATACATAAATAAATATATCTTGAATATTGCAATAAAAATACCTACAGGTAATTTGGTGATCAATAAAACGTACTAGTTTAACTTTTTAGAGGACTCTTCTGCAATTACATAATTATTTCCTATCTCTTTTAGAGTTCCCCATTTCCAAACACGGATGAGAGGGACAGATCCCATAGGTACTTAGTATTGAGTTCTTAGTTTTCCTTTACTATGTGAACTACGCAAAGATAACAAAACACAGAAAGTTACTTCTTTTCTACTAAAATGGCCAACAGTGTTGCTTTACTCTAAATATTCATAAAAAGAGCAATGATGATTCATGAAAAAATAATCCCAATTTTATTTTGTTTATGGAATAACCCCAAATTACCCGTAACGTTCATAAGAAGAGCAATGATGATTGAAAGGAAAGTTATACATGTATTTTATATTGTTTAAGAAATCACTCCATATTACCACGGTGTCCATAACAAGAGTAATGACACTTCAAAGGAAAAACAAACTTAAGATTCATGTTTATGAAGTAAAATTTCGTGAAAAAAAAAACCCCAAAGGATATGGCTGATTGTTGTAAAAAAAAATCTTTTCTAAATCCTGGCACCAACTACAATAACACCTTTTGAACGACAATAAAAGTTTACGTTATGTATTGTTTCTGCAAAAGTACTGTAGGAATTAGCTTAAAAATCTGCTCTACGTTTTAGTCCATTTGTTAAGAATAGCCATACACCCAACCAACAACTTTATTCTCCGTGTTTTAGAAGATTTTTTTTTTCTAAAAGATTGCATTTTCGAACGACCCTGAATGACAGTTCTGGTCTGATAACAAATTCATACAGATTATAAACGTCTTTTAACAATTACATCATTCTGACATTACAGTCGCGGCAGCTTCCGACCCCTTAGCGGATATGACGTTAAAAGTCAATCCCGCAGCCGTCGTCAGCTACAGGAAGCTGGTGCTACCTCCTTGGATCTCAAGCGGCCCACTTCACGTAGATCCCTTGATCAGGGTAAGATGTTTCCCCCACATGAGATAACATTTCTTCCTAACAAATAATGGGGTCTTTTATGATTTTTTTTTTCGATGAAATATAGGATTTTTTTGGAAAGCACAGAATATCACCTCATGCACAATAACATTATTATTCCATTGTTATTTATTTTATTTTTCGCTGAAATCTTATGATAAGATTGTATTATAGAAAAGTATCTAAAGAGGTTAAAAACTAAGGACTAAACCCTACAATTTTCAGTATTGATTCTAACTTAGAATATATAGCTCATTTTCATAAGCAATTATATACAGTCTTAATTAAGCAATATGAGCTGCAATTTTCATGTTGAATTTTTTTTAATGAAAATATTATTTTCTACAAAAATGACAATTTTTTTTTTTTAATTTTTGTAAGCCTTATATTTTTTTTTGTGGGAAAAGCCTTTAAGAAGCCTTAATTGAAGTAAAATTGAATTATTGTTGTCCTGTACAAAATTGAACTGCTATATATAAATTCCTTTGAAGGGAAATCTTTCTTCTGACAAAAATTAATGATTTTTTTTCCCAAATCTTATTTATCATAGAAGTCTAAGTTACATGCAGAATTAGCATACTAGCAGGTTTTTACAGCAGTACAATATCCTAAACAATACAGTTCATATTGCTTTTACAATTGAGGTAAATGTAATAATTAACACTTTAACAACAACAACAAGTTGTCGCTGGATGTCGTGTAGATTACATTATTGCAATATCAGCGAACATACTTATAATGGATTCGTTGTTCATTCCAAAATAGTTACAGCGAACTCGCTTAAAAGAAATTTGTGAACTATTTATTGGAAACAGGCGTGTTTAACTGTAGTGTGAAAGTTACAATTACAAAGAAACCGAACCTTATTAAGTATCAGTACGCATAGTTCTTCTAACCGTAAGATATGGATAATAAGTACCAATAAATGTATTTTACATCAATAGAATGGAAAACAACTGGTTGGAACAAGCTCTGTTTTTCCTTCGTTGATTATTTTCCTCCATCAAGTTTAAAGAATAAAGAATCCACAAATCCATCAGTTTGTTTGCGTCATATAAGAATATTCGTCGGAAGTATTATTGGTCAATATCTAATTCATAATGCAACTTATACAAATATATACCCATTTCGTATTTTTCCCTTGAAAATAAATATACCCGGTAGAAATTTTGAAGAAGCACCTCCCCATCTTTGTAGCCAATACTTTCCTATCCACTCGGCTCCTTAACAAGAGCGCACCTTAGAAAATGAGCGGGTTGGATCGTAAAATCCTAGTGGTATTTTCTTGGATTCGCGCGTCCAAAATACGAAAGCTCCTAAAAAGTGAACAATGTGCACGTACCTTAATAAAACAGTCAGGCTCTGAACAAAATTATTATTCAAATTTCGGCAAAATACATAAACTGTATTTTGATAAATCCATGTAAAGCAAAAAGAAACTGTGAAATTTAACGCAGAATAATTCTGGTGAAGATAATGGACTACTTTGATGTGAGTCGCACCTTAATCTACCTAACAGTACTGAATATATTTATACCATTAACAAATCTTATAGGCAAGGTATATTCGGCATCAAAGATGCCTAAGTAGTATTTACACATGGTAGCATGAACGTATCATTTCAGGCAAGATTTCTGCAGACTCGGGTCATGACCACCCCCAGGACCGTCAGCGTAGTCACTCCCTGTCCCTGCCCAGTCCAGGTACGGTTGTCATGGGAACGCAATCATTTCACTAGCATAACGTTCCATGTTACGTTTTGTAATTAAAATTCACCGGGAATATATAACATTTCATGAACATTCTTATTCGAGGAGTGGGATAGGGTTAAAATATTCATTATATAGTGCAGAAAACCGTAACTGTTTGTTTCTTTGTGTTTTTTTTTAAACTTTAATACTTTGACTGTTAGATTTGTTTTTGATTTTATTATAGACAAGAAAAAATCGCATGGGCTAAAAGGTGCAACATCTGCTGTGGATAAAAGTAAGTTTGTTGTCAAAATCAAATAATTTTTCTATCCTCAAATGGTTCGCTAAATATACATGTACTCGTACATCTGCATGAAAAAGTATAGGAATCTATGAAATTAGCTTAATTTATTTTTAATCCGTCCTTAAGGATTCATCTATAAGTTGGTGTATCATCACTTTTTATGACTCATAACATCACGATACTGATCTTAAAAAACACAACTCGTACATTAAGAAGGCTGGATTCGTGATCTTTGCCATTTTTTAAAAAGAACTTATTGATCTTCTTGAGAAGAAGACTTCTATAGCAGATATTTATATTTCAAAGCTATAATATATAGAGATTTAATCAAAAGTATATAGCTTAAATTTTTTTCTAGATATTAAAGGTAGCTCTAAACACATAGCCTCCTTAAAGTTTGTACCTCCATCGACATTCAAGAAAAGTTCACATATTGTATACTGGTATTCGTTGTCGTTAACAATTATCAAAATTGTTAAGTTTATTTGAACCTTGGAAGCTTGTCATTTTTATAACGCGCGTTTGTATATGATTTAGCACAGGAAGAGTTAACAAAGTATTTGAATTAGTGATTTATCAATTTTTTGTTTTCATTCAACTTTTATTTAAATTCACTAGCATCGATCATTCTTAACGACAAAATTCGGCAATGCATTAAAGATTATAAGTAAATGTATATCCATGAGTACAAATATATGAACTACATGTTGTACATGCATGTGTAGAATTGACGTTAATTTCTCTGCTAATATTGACATACAGGACTGCCAGATACCCCCATTCCTTCCATTATTCTGACAGAGGAGGACTGCAAGCAGTCCAGCATCCTCTTCCTGTCCCCCACCGCTAAGCCGAACGCCGATATTCTGAATAACAAGCAAGCACCAGAGAAAGTGGGCGCTAACAAAGAAAATCGGGTACCACCAAATCAGGACAACCACCCGTCCCGTAGTGGCTACCGAGAACACAATCCTTCTCCTCGAGAGAATACAAAGCACGATTCTCAGTCACGTGATCATCATGGTACTAAAGACCATCACGTAAGTTCCCAAGGTGCACACGTAAAGCGTGCACACCAAGAGGATCAGCAACACGGAGCCCGAGCAAAGCACGGTCATGATCACGCTGGATCACGTGATCATCATCCCCATGGTGCCCGCCCTATCCCACGTGATCACCATGATTCACAAAGCATTCTTCCGTCTCATCGTGATTCCAGGCATGGTGAGCATCACGCTGACCACCACTCACATTTGCACAGAGAAAGCAGACGACAGAGTCACATTCTAGAGAACCGACGATATTCCATGGTGGGCCATAACCGGAAACTTGCTCACGAGAATAACATGGAGGAGGCGCAGAATCTGTACGAGCTGGCGATCCGATCGGTGGCGGATGCTCACAAACATTCCCCGCCGACTATTCACGGAAGACGGGGATCGGTATCCGGCGAAAGGCGCGGGTCACTGCCCGGGGAAAGGAGGGGATCCGTGTCCCTGGAAAAGGTAATTAATAGAAAAAGATGGGAGTATTTAAAACTACCCCACCCAAAATCTAGACTCGAAACGAATATCTTCCAACGTAAGCATAAGGTCGCTGGACTCATTTTCGTGATTGATCGCTTAAATTCCCGATATAACGTGAAATATTCATGATTATATGCGTAACTTTCGCGAAGAAACAAAAACTTTGCAATTAAACTTTAATCAACGAATTCTTTACTTAATATTGTTTAAACAAATAATAAAGTAAATTCTGTTATCTCGTTTTTCTACATGCACTTTTAGAGTACTTTTGAATCTATATAAAAGGGAAAAAAATCCTATTTTATACACAAAATATACATAGCGAACAAACAAGTTAAGGTAATACATAAAAAGTAATAAAAACAAAATATAGTGACACATGGCATTATTTATAGTTTACAATCCACTTTCCTCAATGTGTGGCATCATAACTCTCCGATGGTCCATCCAATTTTTTTCAGACCCTCTGCAGCTATAAGCTCCTGGATATAACATGGTTATCCGTATACTCGCTAATACATAAATCACGATATTCGGTTAAAAACAGTTTATTGTACATTTTATTAGATATAAATGGAATCAAATTATTCATAAAGGTTACATTTAAAAAGGATATATTACTGATTTTTCCACCGCTATACATGAAGACTAGAGTGAATATGTTTATTTTGCATTGGAGATTGTTCATACTTAAACGTTTTCATATATCCCTGTAATTAATACTCATTTTTTTTACACAAAAAAAGGATATTTTTTTACCTCTAACGTTATAATTTTAATACACGTGTATGTATATCGTCAACGATTCTGTATATTTACCGTTGTAGCCCTCTCCATTGGCGCTTCCCGAACACATGCCTAATCTGAGTATGCTGGACAGTTCAGCGATGGAGGATCTCGAGGAACTTCTGCGGGAAGTGCAGATTTTCAGGGACAGGTATTGACCTTTATCTTAGACCGTTCTACGGTCAAAAACTCATTAATAGTACTCTTGCTGCTGCCAAAAATAGTCTTGGGGTATTTTGGTTACAAGCGCGGAACCAGAAAACTGGGGTTATTTATTTCATAACTTTACTATGTGAATATAAGTTTTAGTAATTACCCTCTCGATTCGCTAGTGCATTATAATATCAAGTATAAAGAAAACACAATTTTCGATGTTTACTAAACATCTTTAATAGCTTAATGTTTCTTTAATGGTGACAACCTATTTTGATATGTCCAGGAAAATTGCCGAAGATGAACAAGGCTTTTGTTATATGCAAAGTCGTCACCAGAGAAGGCGACTAGAGCACATTGAGTCCATATTGGAGAAACTCAGCAGACATTCCACCACTAAATTTGATCCAAAGGAAATGTTGGCATGTGGCTACCTACGACTGTCCAAATACAACGTCGAAACGCTCGAGAATATGATGAGGGAGTCTGGTCAAGATCCGGGCATTCACGCGCATTCTGACGTCACTAATTACGATCTTTGGGCCGACATCAGACGCGAGAAAGAACTTGAAAAAGCTTCTGCTGATGTCAACTCATCATCTCCAACAAAGAAAATCAAGGGCTGATCTTGGAGAATTGAAATGAATATTTCCTATCTACGTGGACCAATTCATACCTTAAATTTGCAGATCAGTGCCGTAAATGATAAAGATTCATAAAGGGTCGAGATTAGCCATTGATTTATTTGTCTATGGCCATTATTTTTGTTCAATTTACCAAATTTTATTTTACTATTTTTTCTGTTGTCGGTTTTAACAAATTTATATTAATTCATCGGTGTATTGAAACTGCATACACGAAATCCTGGACTTTAAAAAAAAATAAAATTGATCCAGGCAATCCAAGAAATTATTATAATCTTTGATAAGTAGCAAAAATGATTTTAAACAAGGAGGAAAAGTCACGTATATCAGTATATATTGAACAATAAAATGTTTGTTTTTTTGGTATGGGAGAATGAATGTAGTCAGCATAACAAAAAAAAAATTACTCATAAAATTTTAAGAGGTCTTTTTATAAATATATAACATCTACCGAGTATGATTCCCTCTATTTCTTACGGAAACTTATAGTTAATTCATAGCTGCAGGTCTGCAGCTCCCAGTCTGAAAAAATTCGGATAGACGACCTGGGAGCTACAGTGCCTCCCATAGTAAACAAGAGGCCCATGGGCCACATCGCTCACCTGAGGAACAATAGGTATGATAAAATTAGCTTAATGGAGTCATAATACAAACTATCTGGACAATGTACAATAATACATGTAGATCCTGTATAAATAAAATCCATTTTCCCCTAGATATTCTTATGTTTATAATCATTAGTCCCCTTTCTGACAGGATGATTTTATAGTCATGTGATATGTTGAGTATTGCAGTTCTCAAAAAGATCCTTAACAATAGTTTATACATCGGATATAAACGTACATCAAACTCTGAACCTTCTCGTGAGGCCAAAGAATTGTCCTGGGGCCAAAGTCTTAATAATTATAAAGAATCATCTGGCTGATTAGTTTCTGAGAAGATTTTTAAAGATTTACCCTATATATTCCTTTGTTAAACTTTGACCCCCCATTGTGGCCCCACCCTACCCCTGAGGATCATGATTTTCACAACCTTGAATCTACACAATCTGAGGATGCTTTCACACAAGTTTCAGCTTTCCTGGCTGATTAGTTTTTGAGAAGAAGATTTTTAAATATTTACTCTGTTTATTCCTATGTAAAATATCGACCTCCCATTGTGGCCCAAACCTATCCCCAGGGGTCATGATTTTCACAAATTTGAATCTACACTACTTGAGGATGCTTCCACACAAGTGCCAGCTTTCCTGGCTAATTAGTTTCTGAGAAGAAGATTTTTAAAGATTTACTCTATATAATCATATGTTAAACTTCGATCCCCCATTGTGGCCCCAACCTACCCCCAGGGGTTATTATTTTCACAACTTTGAATCTACACTACCTGAGGATGCTTCCACACAAGTTTCAGCTTTGCCGGCTGATTAGTTTCTGAGAAGAAGATTTTTAAAGATTTACTCTATATATTCATATGTTAAACTTCGATCCCCCATTGTGGCCCCACCCTACCCCCGGGGGTCATGATTTTCACAAATTTGAATCTACACTACCTGAGGATGCATCCACACAAGTGTCAGCTTTTCTGGCTGATTTGTTTCTGAGAAGCAGATTTTTAAAGATATACTGTATATATTCCTATGTAAAACTTCGATCCCCCATTGTGGCCCCACCCTACCCCAGGGGGTCATGATTTTCATAACTATGAATCTACACTACCTGAGGATGCATCCACACAAGTGTCAGCTTTCCTGGCTGATTAGTTTCTGAGAAGAAGATTTTTAAAGATATACTGTAAAACTTCCACCCCCCCCCACCCCCCCCCCCCATTGTGGCCCCACCCTCAGGTGAGCTAAAAAGATTAAGTTTACAATACAATAAGTTGTTAAAGTTGGTTTCTGGAAGAACAGACTTTGAACATTTTCTTAATAAATATTGACAATTTTTTTACTTTTTTAATCTTTAGTTTTTAAGATCTGTGTACAAACATAGAATTGTGAGCAAATCTTTGTATCTTGCTTATAATTCGAAGCTTAACACTCAAATATGGTTAGTAAATAGAAATTGTAAACAATTAAACACAAGAAACATGCACTATAACAAATAAAGAACACAATTTATTTTTTCGAAATGAATCATATATATATACATGTATATACCTACATATTTCCGTCAGCGATATAAAAAGAAAATGCCGAATTACCGATAGAAGGAATTGTATTTCAGTACCCCTACATCAGATTTTGCTTAATTTGCGCAGGTAAACAGTTAACTGTTTGATTTACCGAAGTATCTGTTTGAATTGATACGTAAAAATCACGAAATACCTGTAGACGATAGTTTCCAGGTTTAAAAGCGTAAATAATGAAAACGAAACGAAAATCCGAACAAGCTAACACCAACACACTTGTTTGATCCTTGTTGGAACAATTAGAAAATTAATCAATAAACAATAAAAACAGAGGGAAATGCACTTTAGTACGTTGTTAATGCATCAGATTTAATCATTTTCGCAGGTAAACATTTACCGAAGTCTATGTTCCAAATACAAGGCGATTGTTTCCCAAGTTAAAAAGCAAAATGAAACGAAAAAATGAAAACAAACTAAAACCAACATCACAAGTGAAAATGACAACGCGTTGAAATATTTAACCTCAATTTACTTCACAATAATCGGCACCAAGGTTATTTCCATGTTTCATAGATTATATTCGCACGTGAAAGGTTGCACAACAAACTGCCAGCTTCAAACAAAGAACCTCGTTTTCGAGATGCGGTAGACTGGCGATGCCTGTCAGTCTATCGCAATGAATTGCCAGTCTACGATATATGGAATAACGAGCCATTCTTTATAAGTATTTTCGCAATTATCTCAAATTTGGAACAGAAATCGCCTATAATTTTTGCAATTTATATTTTCCTTTCCCTAAGGATGATTTATGCTAAATTACGTTAAGATTAACTCGGTAGTTCTTGAGAAGAAGATTTTTAAAAATGCACCCCCCTTTTTCTACAGTTTCAAGGTTTTCTCCGCTTTGAATACAGATCGGACTTTTATTTCTGCAATTTATATTCGCCCTCCCATAAGGATGCTTTGTGCCAAATTTGGTTGAAATTGGATAAGCGGTTTTAGAGAAGAAGTTCAAAATGTAAAAAGTTTACAGACGGACAGACGGACAGACGGACAGACGGACGGACAGACGGACGGACAGACGGACGACGGACAAAATGTGATCAGAATAGCTCACTTGAGCTTTCAGCTCAGGTGAGCTAAAAACGGCACACAAAAAATTTGCACTAGTATTGGACTTATTAACCCCCAATTCCGAACACATTCTGTGGATAAAACACACTGCCGTCGTCCATCAGAATTTTTTTTCAGACCGGGAGCTACATACATGCAGCTAAGTTATTCATAGCTCTATGGAAACAGCCAGACACGCCCCGTTTGTCGATTGGTCGAAACCTACAGCGACATAAGAAAAATCACGGACTGCACGAAATAATCATGATGAAGTCAGATTCAAAGTTTTAGCTGTTTCTTTTAGCTAACGTACTGATGTACATTAACAGTAATTTAGTGAATTTAACTTACTTTTTACAATCAATTTATTAATTTTTTAAAAAGATGTTAAATATAAACAATGAAATGCTTCCTTTGATGATTCATGCGGGATTTGATTGTAAGAATCTTTACAAAAAATACATAAAACCGGTAAAGTGGATTATGTATTTTTTCTGCAATGTCGCAACCTTCATATTCCGTATGAATCACCAAAGAAGGCATTTTATTGTTTAATAATTGTGATTAATATTAGCCAAGAACTTTACATTCGGAAAATCATATCCTTTAAAATATTCTAAATTTAAATATTATTATTGAATACTCTTTGAGAATATTGATAAAATACTCTTTCTCTTCATTTATCTGTGTGTATGTTGGAAGGTTATGAAGGTTACTGGCATGAAATATGATTTTCATAGCGATGTTTCTGGCCCTAATCAGCCAGAGAAATTCCGTATAAGTGTAACGGCGTCGAAGTACCGGTATTGTAAGTTGCTTGGGTGTTGAGTAGAACTTTTTCAGCAATATTAATGGTTGCAAAACAAGCTTCGGGAACTCTGGCATAACAAATCAGATGTAAGGGAAGCCCTACCGAAAGGTAACCTGAAAGTTGCAGAAATACTGAAGCTCTATACATGAGTATGTAGTACTAATCTTGTGCTCAGTGACTGGTTGTATGGGGTTGAGGCAGAGTAACATTACACCCAGGTCACAAACAGCAGATGAATTAAGTCATAAGCTCGAACATTAGGTTTCTATGCTCACAATGTCGCTGTATTGTAGTTTTTATCTTTCCAGCGACATCAATGTGATAAGTTGGGTGTCCTTGCTTTTTCTTCGAATAAACACAATAATTGTTGTCTGGGGTTGAGCCTGTGTAAATGTTTCTACTTATATTACATTCAGTTCATAAATAGCACAAAAGTTACAAAGTCACATTGTAGTTCATTTATTTTATGGGAGTCCTTTGATTTTGTTTAAAGATTTGAATGATAAATTGGATTCATAATGACTGATCTCCTCCGACAGTCCATAGGTCGTATTTTAAGATATTTAAGTCTTTATCTTTATTCAATTCAATTTCAAATATGAACCTTTAATGGTTAAACATAGTTTAATCAATATATCATTTTGAATTTAAATCATTTAAACGAAAAATCTTTTTTTCAATGTTATATCGTATGAAATACAACTAACGTTTTGAAATAAACATTTTTAGCAACATTAATATTCTTATACGATATTTAATGTGGAAACAAAACGATTTAAACTTTAAAAAAGGAACATTTTTACTACATTCAAAAATGTCCCGTCTTAATTGCTCCAGGTTTACAATTTGACAGGGGACTCCGCGACTTTTAGCCAACCTGAACCGAAGATTCAAGTGAGCTTTTTGATCACCCGTTGTCCGTCGGTGAACTTTTCACATTTTTTTTTGCTTCTTCTCTAAATTCAATGATCCAAAACTTGGCACAAAGCATCCATATGGTAAGGGGATTCTAAATTGTTGAAATAAAGGGCACCCCCCCCCCCCCACCCCCGGATTAAGTTTTTCAAGATTCGAGAATTTTGCCTTTTTCTGCTTGTCAAGATATTTTGGATGAGGTTGCCCCCCCCCCCCCCCAGCACATTTTCAAAAAACAATGATTCATGCCTGCTATGCCTCAATAGGGGTTCAATATTTAACTTTGAAACATATCGGGGAAAATATTAAAAAACCAAAACACAATGTAATATGAAACCATGAGCTGTTGTTCACGTGCGCGATGTGGCCTCTCGTTTTAAGGAAAGGATCAAAGACTTCATTTCATGATGTAATTTCTTTGAAAAACAGCTTTCATTTTTTTTTTATTGTTTAACATCGTATAGCTCAATCGTCTCAACTTCAGCTACAGGTTAGAGATCGATTCAATATGTACATTTCTAGAATTTTTAGTAAATGCATTTTGTACCAGCTATTGCAATCTTCTCTTTTAGCGTTTTGAAAGGTCATGATTTAATTTACAGAAAGTTTGTACTGGGACAGATTTTTTTTTTTTTTTTTTTTTTTTTTTTTTTTTTTACAGTTTTTTATCATTTTGGGACCGTCCCTTCTGAAAAACTGTCCATTGCAAAATCTATTACAGAAGTGTGTCTAAGAGTTTATTAATTTCAGAAAACTTGTCTATTCCGACACTAAATTGTGCGTTTATTAAATGAAAACACAATCATGTATTATGGTGTGAAAGTGGACGTAAAATGCGTGATACTTTAATAAATAAATTTGTGTTTTGTGACAAAAGGAAGAACTGTATAAACATGGATTTTTTTAAAGGGCCAAAATATTTTAATTTAAACGTAAATTATATAAAGTGTTTGTTTGAAGGTTGGTTTTCTTGTATTTTCAGAAGTGAATTCACACACTGTGCTAGACTTAATTATATTATTGAAATGTAGTACTGGTATCGTTTTTTAGACATTGTTCGCGTGGTATAATTACATTTTGTACAGCTTTTAGTCAATGCTCCAATTGTAAATCTCGCTAATACATCCCCAAGAAAAAAAATAAACGTTTAGACTTACACATGCCAGGTAAAATTTAGCCTCTATCTTTAGAAATTTTATAATTATCTTATGTTTTAAATAAACTAAATTTATTCAACGTGCACAATATACAATATGCAATAAAAATAACATTTTTTTCATTAGTATGAAATCAAACGTCCTTAATGTCTATCAAACAGGTCTTGACCCTTCAATCATTCACACTAAACTCTTATATTCTTTAGTAATGTACATCGATTTTGAGTCAAGAGAGATTTAATGATGAAGAAAGAATGATATCAACACATTATGATAAGGGCCACAGAGCGGGGTGATTAAGCCATGACAACTCGTCATCGGGGTGAAGAGCCCTCTTCAGCGCCCAGCGCGATTGTCGCGTCGTCACTATCGTCAGTTTTCATTGCAACAACAGCATCATAATCTATAGGTAAATAAACGCAAGTTGACCCAGTGATAGCGGTTTCATGTTGTCTTTTGATCGAGATCTCTTGTAGTGACATGGGGCAGATTATTGAAAAATTAACGAGAGAGCGGCCGTCGTTGTGATATAAAAAGGACGCATTAATAAATCGCAGGATTTTAGACCTCTGGAGGAATTACTGAGGAATCATGGATTATAATATCACGGAAAGGTTTATTGATATGAAGAATTCCTCGTTGACGATGGACCAAAACACCACCCTGCAGCCTTTAGGGAATTGGTCTACCACCACCGACAATAGTTCGGAGGAATACTTGTACTACTATTACTACGACACCGTTGTATTGCCGTATAAAGTCGACATTTTCAAGCCATGGCAGAACATCGTATTAGGGTACGTCTATTTCATCCTATCTCTGCTTACTATCATCATCAACTGTCTAGTGTTTGCGGTGTTCATATGGAAGAGGATCCGGACCCCGACGTCTGTTGTTCTTCTGGCGTTGGCGGTCTCCAATACTATCATCTGTGCTACGATCATACCCTCTGCCTACCACCTGTACATCCAAGGGAACTACTCCCGGTATCTGCCGTACCACTGGTGTGTCATTCGACACGTACTTTACATTGCTCACCAAATGACGAGAACGTCCTCCAATTGGTTGGTGGCACTTTTGGGAATTCAACGAAGCATCATCGTCATCTTCCCTTTCCAAGCTAAAAGATACTGTTCTATGCGAAACACATGTATCAGTATTGGTGCCATAACGCTGGCTGCATTTATAATTTTCATTTTTGAAGCCATTATTATAGACATAACCCCGCTTGAAGTTTTGTCGGAGGACGGGGTTTCCAAACTACCCGAGAGCTGTCTGCGAGACTTTGCACACTGGTTCAAGGAATCTTCAGACGACCTTGGATCTTCAGTGATTACCAACTATATCGTTACAGGTATATTCTCTCGGCTGTTACCGTGCCTCATTCTTTCTGTAAGTACTTGTGTACTAACCGTCAAACTTCTGTGTAAAGGCAAGACTATAACAGACGGAGCCCAGAATTCCTCCTTCACCGACAAGAAGATACATCGAGCCACCATCATGTTGTTTATAATTCTGTTCTTGTTTCTGGGATCTGAATTACAAGACTGTGCCGCATATTTCATTTACGTGCACGAGATAGCCGTCTACAGCAAGAGAGGGCGCGTTCTTTCTGAGGAAGAGGACAAAGCTTGGGATACCATTGGCGTGGTGATTTGGCTCCTGGTCTACAATATCAACGCTTGGATTTTCTTTTTCATGAGTAGCCAGTTTAGAGAGGCTTTTTACAAGATGTACACGCCTCATCTGCCTTTGCTAAAAGAAAGTAACAATACTGGTATTACGTATCTGAAAAGTGCCAATTCTTCGCCTCGATCTGGAAACCGAAGTCGTGTCAAAACGTCACGTGATGTTAGTCCAGACTCACGCCAATTCCTTACTAGTTAACCACCCCCTCTAAAAAATAGAAAAGAAAAAGGTCTGCTAATAATCTATTCTGATGTATATTTGAAGTTGTAATTTTTAATACTGAGAAAAAATATTTCATAACCATATATTCTAGTTAAGTGTTTTTCTATTTGAAAAAAGATAGTCCACGAGTGTTTCGGTGCATCTTCCCAAGTTAATTTAACAACTTCCGAAACGATGAGTAGCCAAATCCTTGTTGAATCATTCAGTAGTATATCTTTTCCTCCTGCTTGCACTCAATTCAAGTCAACTAGGGTCAAACTTCTTTCGGACAAATCAAATTTACTGTCTCACTTATGTGGAAAAATTTATCCGTGCGAAATCTGTGTTCTGTTTGTAAAGTACGTGACTACGTGTCCATGTTAGCTGTTTCTAATGTGAAATAAATTTTCAATTGTTTTTTTTTTTTTTTCATTTTTACCAATTGTTTTTGCCTTTATTGACTGACTGACGTCCCGATAAAAAATATTTGCTTACTTGATAAGTTGCGCCCTTTACCAGTTTACCTCCATGCGCGGATCAAGAACATTTTTCCAGGGGGGGGGGGGGGGTGTTGTTCCGACGGTTATTTGAGGTTGCCGGGGGAGGGGGGTATTTTTGGTAATTTTATAATGTAAATGTAAAGACATTAATGTAAGAGCTGCGGTTCCGCAGCTATTAATGATGATACCAGCATACGACATTGATCACACTGCGAGACATCAAGCGCAATATCTTGACACTTATGGACTGTAATGTAACACTAGGTTTTACTTCCGAGTTAAGGTCACAGTCAGGGGAAGTACTGCATACTTAGTTCTTGTAGTAATACTATTCGCATTGACTGATCACTTTGTAAAATAAACAATATCATAATAATTTTTTTTTTAAAAGGAAGGAGCACAAACAATTTAAAACTACGAACTGTTGTTACGAAAATTCAAATCTGCAGATACATGTATAACTCAAAATTTGAACAGATTAGGTGTCCTGTCAAGATCTTAAAATTTCATGGCAATAGCGGTTTGTCTGTGACTCTTGACTTCTTGATTGAAAGTTAAACACAAACCAAAATAAAAACAATTCCAAGTTTTGTTTTATGTTTATCAATTTCATATACCAAAATTACTTATTTCTGTTCATTCCATAAAGCCGTGCATTGTTTTCAAATAAAATAACAAATGAAGTTTTAATCTTTTATTCAGTTATAGAAAATAAGGAAAAAAACATCTTTGTCAACAAAAAAAAATGAATTTGCGGAAAAAAATATCTGGCATGTACATTTGTACACTTAATAAATTTTGTAAAACATGTACTGTTCAATAAATAAAACTGTATCTAGTGTTTCAGTAAAGAAGTAATGATCATAAATTTTTATGTAAATTTCATTAGAATATAATTTATTTCATTTGATTTAAGAAGTGTTTTATATAAGTATATAAAAATACATCAAAGAGGATTAAACAGCAGTCAGCAGGCAATATGCCTATAAATGTTCTCTCCTAAAGAATCATAAGAATAAAAAAAATTCTTAAACCAATAAAATAAGAAACGTCCAATGTTTCTTCCACAAGGAGATTTTGGCAACAATCCTCCTTTTGATCACATGGCTTAAGGTACATGTATTGGTACACATACCAGTAAGCTGTACCATTTTCTCTGACCTGTACCATTTTGTACCAGCCCTTGGGAATTTCATCATTAAGACTTTGCTGGTCCTCAGTAATCCACCTCATTAGAGTCCCATTGGTCGTCGTCCCTGAAGTCGTGATGGGTGACCTCCTCCTTGGAGATGAGGTCGACGATGGCGTTAATGATGACCTGTTCCTTGGAGCTGACTGTCAGATCAACCGCCCGTGGTGACACAATTCTGTCCTCTAGAATTTTATCCAACTGTTTCCTTAGGTCCTGGAAATTGTGTGTGAGAGTTAAATTACTAAACATGAATGCAAAGAGAAACATTTGAAGCTTATCGTCAAAACACTGATTATTGGTATTCAGTATACATGCTAATTGAATCTCCCTGGTCAATACTTGTTGGCATTTATCTTTTAGAAATCATGGGATATGAATGAATATTATTTTCTTAACAATAACCCCTGCATTTTCATTATATATCTTATTTTGTTTTTATTTAAAATACAATACTTCTCATTTCATAAAAGACTTTGAGAACCCTTTATTGCCTCAAAGCTCGAAAGTTTTTTAACAGTACAGATTATCTCATAAATCGGACATAGTGCAGAAGTATTCTTGGTGAAATGTGACTGCACATAGATATTCATTCTAAAATAAACTCTCCATATCACTAGGATTTCAATAGTCAAATTGATAAATCATGAGCGTACCTTGACTAGATCATAAGTTGCTCTCTCTGTCCAAAAGGGGATCCAACCATCAATTTCCACGCATTCTCTGTCTCTTCCTTTCTGTTGAGTTAAATTTACAAGTGTTAAAAAATTGTGCATTCAAAAATGGAGGTGATTCATTACAAACAGGATATGATGCTATATACATGCACATAGTAATTAGCGGTATTTAATTCAAATTCTGTAAAATGTATATGTAAGAGAAGAAGGAAAAATGTCTACATAAAAGTCCTTCTCCTCCCTTCCCATCCCTCTAAAAGCATCCTGCCCCAGTATTATTTATATTTGAAAAAAAAATATGAAAAAAGAATACATCAGAAATTTTCAAATAGATAAAATTCAAAGGCACTTGATAGACTGACATGTTATTTTATTCCTGTGATAATTGTTCTGACAGGTATATTGATATGAACATATTTGTAAGTTATGATGGGTAATGGTCTAAAAAGAAAGTAAAATAAATATTTCTAAGAATAAAAAAAATCCCCCCATGGTTTTTGCAAATATGGATGAAAATCTAAACAACAATTTTACCTGACCTTATTAACTGAAATGAAATTAAAATCTGACTCACCACATTTGTAACAGAGAATGAAATTTTGCCGCCAAAGAATAGCAAAGGGTATGGCGAAACCACACTACAGTCATAAACGTTCACTGCCTGAAAATAAATACATGTATTTCAATAAGTATTATTATTTATACATTCAAATATCAAAACACAATTGCAAATATAAGACATATTACCTATTCAAAAGTTTCTTTATCTTAATCTGACAGCTTTTTCTTCTTATTCTAATGGTTTTAGAGAATTACACGCTAAGGAAAAAACTCAACTTTGTTGTATGATAAAAACACATTTGTTTTACTTTTAAGTCTATGAATAAAATAACTGAATTTTAATGAGGCTTCAGTAAGTTTAACAAAGTTCTTCAACCTTTGTTGCTGCTACTGGTAAGTGGCAACTCTCAGGTAGTATATGTATGTTTAAGTACTAAGCCTACTTGAAATACATGTACATGCAAATATGAGAAATTATTCTTCTAAAATTGATAATTACATAAGAAAAGGGTTTAGCACATGTATTACCATTGTTTTCATAACTTTGTGATAAATCAGCCATTTTGATGGAAAATATGTCTCGTTGGCATTAACGGACCCTTTATGGAGGTAACCTTTGGTCCCATTCTGCAGAATAACTGACACAGTGCTAGGAAATGAAAATACATAAACATGTTTATACATGTACAGTGAAAAAAGTATACAAAAAATGACTGAAGAAGAGGTACATGTACTGTATTTGTAAAGCTAAAGATAATTATCTCAAACTTATGATTCAATTACTCATCTATTATGTATCCAAATACAATCTAAATTAGCAGTTTTAAGACTTATCAAAGTGAAATTTTTAATCATGTGCACAGTACTTATAAAGATTTAGCCTTTTATTTGCAGTGGGAAATAAAGAATGAACATTCATTTCAAAAAAATAATTATATAAATGGGTGGACCCGGAAATAAAGCCTGTATCTCTGAATCTTTTGTCAGGTGCTCTAAGACTGAGCTACCTAGGCCAATATTCAATGTCCATATAGCCGAAACTACCTCAAGTATAAATGTATCATTGACATATTTTACCTTCTGTTAGGTTTGGCCACTCTATGGACTTTGGCAATATTGGGATAAAGCCCAGCACATATCACAGCAGTTATCAAGTTTTCATTGTCTGGAAAACAAAACCCAGACCAATTACATGTAAATAGTGGAAGTGCCAGTTATTTTTAAATGAGATGTAATCCTAAACCCTAAAGAAATAGCAACATTTAGACATGCATCGAGGATGAAAATAATGATGGATAATGTAAACCTACATAAACTAGCACATTCTAGTACAATCACACACTTTCTCTGAATCGCAAAATAACTAATTTGGTGCATTCTATAAACAAAGATACGTAACTAATTCAAATACTTGTGCTAATATGACAAGTATTTTTTACTCAAATTAGCATTGAGAATAATATAGAAATGCATCAAAGTATGATAACCACTAAATTCAGGAAGTTTACGGTAAGATGATAATTTTCTTAGACCTGTTTTAGGTTATTATACCTGAATGAATGTTAGCTACTTTATTTCTTGGATCTAGAGAGTTTACAAATCCAATATTATACAACAGCTCTGCAAACTGCTTTTTCATTTTCATCAACATCTGCAATATCAAATTTTACATGTTACTTGTAACACAAAATGATAATTTTATTGAATTTTCATAAAAAAGTAAAATTTTAGAAATCTATCTAAAATTAGAAGTATTTACTGGTATAATGGTTACTGTACCAACACTGCATTCAAAATTACAATATTATATGATAGTTTTATTGAATTTTCATAATATAATGAAAACAAAAAAATCTATCTAAAATGAGAAGTAATAACTGGGATAATTGTACTGTACCAACCTTGCATACATTCTCAGACATGAAATTATCATAACAAAACTTTCTACCATTTCCGTTCCTTGAAGCAATTTCCCATTTCTGAAATTTAAATACATGTAGCTTATTTTACATCCAGTGCACTGCCTTCTATGATAAACACATGTACTCGTCTAGGGTCTAGCACAATAATTAAAAGGTACATACTCTGATCCTTCATGTTACCCTCCTTATGAACTTGATACAACTTATAATTTTCTCTTCTAATCAGTCTTAGTATACTACATGTATAAATTGATGAATACTTTTTTTTAAAGAATATTATGCAATGAAACTTTTATTTTACATGAAAAATAACTTCTACTGGATTTGAAGGTGTCAGATCAAATATCATGTTAAAAAAAATCTCTCCAATGAATATCTTTTTAAATATGGTAAATACCTAATCTTATTTGGTTATTCTCAGTCTCTTTATGGATCTCATTTGATAAAATTCTAACTCTTCCCACAACAAAAATGGTAAAAATAAAATTTTTAAAGTCTGCAATGATCATTAAACATGTACCGGTATCAGATATTACCTTGAAGGCTTTAAGCAGCATGATATGATCACTAGGGCTGTCTCCAGCAAGGGCTTTCCTGCATCGATCTGCTTGAGCTTCTTTGCCCTTCAAATAAAAAAGGACATGGCAACAACAATAGGTACAATCTGATTAAAATCAGATTCTTGTATCAGCTCACATTGATCACAAGGACAGTAAGCATATCCTAGGATATGATTTTAATTAGACTGACAACAATAGAAACCTCTTGTCTTAAGTCCTCAAGCCTACCACTTTTTGCCACATTCATTTCATGACAGTATGTAAAAATTTAAGAATGCTTACCAGAGGGGTAAAAAAAGGTGACTTGAAATTGAGGCAGGCAGCAATCAGGCAGATAGGATCCAGACAGCCAAACATGGCAGAAAACAGGATCATTTTGCCAGTGTGAGGGTCAAGTGGAAGTCGAGCCAGGTGATACCCCAAGGGAAGCAACTCTTCATTGTCATCCAAAGCTTGCTGGAAAATTACATTTCAGACTCAGACATTTCAGACAGATGCTGGTGATTAAAATCAACAAAGAGTGTAAATTCTGCCTTACATCCTTAAGATTTACACTGACTTACAAGATTTTGTAGGTTGACAATGGCGGCTTTCACGGCCTCTGCAGAAGGAACATCTAGAGCCTTGTTGACAAAAGATTCTATCTTTCCCAATTTCAGTATCTACAAGTATATATATCTCACTGTAAATTTTGCTTATGGAATACATTTATATATTACCTAAATGTCAAAATTATAATTCTATGATAACAAGGAGGAAAAAATTATCAATGAATTAATCCTAACCTACAATAAAAGGATTGTCTCAATAATAATCAATCATTATCCGTTAAAAGAAGAGGACAAAATGATTTTCACATGTTTATTGGTATTGCTGGTAAACTAATTTCATACACAAGCTGACCAGGATCATCAGTTTTATCAGGTCAACAAGATATCTGGTCATATGGTTTACTTCTAGAATCATCACAAATATTCATCAACTAACATCCTGATATACCAATTCTTGTAATTTTCCTTTAATGAACTTAATTCAAATTTCAAATGTTGGCCAGAATGATTGAGTAAAACTATTGATTTTCAGGTCAAAAGGTCAAAGCTGGATCTTATGTGATGAAGAAGTTAGAAGTCCTTAATCTTGTCAAAGAATTAACACTAGTCTATTTGAAATGTATGGCAGCTACCTTTATCATCAAACAAAGCTCCTCTAATCTGGTCCTTAGTATCTCCGGAGCTATGTACTCCTTCATTTCTGCATACTGAAGGCTTGTGAACAGATGGAAACAGTGGCCAGCCTGCACTCTATTGAAGGAAATATTATACATGCACATGTAATTGCAAAGACATACACAAATAAGGTTAAATGATTAAAGCTTAGCAACAGAAAGTGCATTTCTAAGGGTGTACAATGAATTCTACTACAGTTATTGCCGAGATCAAAGAGATGCCGCGGACATTATTCTCCAATATACCACGAACGTCATCAGTAAATTATTAGATCAGAAATACCTATTTGTCTCGCACTGATCATGAAAGTACAACTTCAAACCGTAAAAATTTTAAAACCATGTCAATTTCACGTGTTAGTTCCAGTCAAAACGATGTGTATTGCCTCAAATGTTTATTTTTAAGAGATCAATACGGCTGTTCCTAGGACCTCCCTTGCACATTTTCACTGCGTGTTTTTACATAAAATATATAACGTGTAGTAGTAATTATCGTATTAAATTGCCCTTAAAATATTAGGAACATGATTCAAAGATATTTTATAAATAAGTAAAGAGTATTAAAAATCCAAAGAAAAATTATGTCGTCTGCATGTGATTCTTTTGATCGATACACATGTAAACATTACTAACAAAACCATTGGGGTTACACGGAACAGCTGTCAAAATGACCTAGATCGTCCCTCTATAGGAGAAATGATCTGTAGAAATACTGAGCTGTTAGTAGAATAGAAATAAAGTTCTTGTTATCGTGAATGTTGCAGGATAACCTCCTCGGTCTCGAAATGTTGTCTGAAATATAAAAGCCTCGGCTAACGCCTCGGCTTTTATATTTCAAAACAACATTTCTCGACCTCGGAGGTTATTCTGCAACATTCACGAAAACTCGTACTTTATTTCTCAATTAACTGTTCATGTATTTATAATTTTCCATTTAAATGTATGTAAATAAAACAAAACTTTGCATCAGTAATGGATCTGGATAACTTTCTTTTGCCATACTAGTTAGTTCAGAATCACCACCTCCCAGTATTGAAATTAAAATAACTCAAACTATCTGCATGAATGCAAAAAATAAAACACTGATACATCATTTGCATTCCAGAGTAATGCATTTTACATGTATATTTTCTTATTTTCCTCTCCATTTTCTGCTCATTTTTTATCTGATTAAAACTTTCTTTTGTACATGTACTTTGCTGTTTGAATCTATTTTTGATCTTAGTAAAAAAGTAGTGTGTTGAGTGACATGTTTTATGAGCAGTTATTCAAAAAATTATTATTTATCATTTACTGAAATGAAGTCTGAAAAAAACTAGCATTTGTAGTGTTTGATGAATATTTCATGACACAACTGAATTTTTTAATTGAATTTTTTTTAGTGTGATGGCTGATTGATCTCAATTAAACACTGTACCTCCCAGCCCTGCCTTTGCGCTGCTGAGCATTAGCACGTGATACAGGAAAACTCTCCAAAGTCTGAAGTCCTTTTTCTGGGTTAAAGTCCTTGACCTTCACAAAGCCACAGTCAATGACATACACAATATCATCAATAGTTATACTACAAAAATAAAAAACAATGAAATCAGTGACAAGGTCTGAGTTCACAATATCATGAATAGTAATACATGTACTACAAAAATAAACAACAAAATTAGAGATAAAGCCAAAATCTTTCACTTACATTAAATCATTTAAAGAGTCATACATGTACAACAAAATCAGTGACAGGGCTCTGAAGGCTCAGAAGCGTAATTGTATTTAGTCACTTGTTGTAACTGAGTTTTCACATTTTATTTTCTATAGAAATGTATAGAACTAGAACTATTTTACATCAATTAGATGCAATACAGTTACATATACAATAGACAACAGCCCACCTTGTCTCTGCTATGTTGGTAGCAATGACAATCTTCCGAATTCCTGCAGGAGGTCTTTCAAAAATGTCTCTTTGGTTCACAGTGGGCATCAGAGAGTGAAGAGGCACAATGCGCAGATCTCTAGCTGTAAAAAAAAAGAATTGATCATTGTCCATGTATATTCATTTGGTCAAAATTAGGTACAAGCTTTGGTAGAGTAAATAAATTGATCAAAAAGTTTAAAACTAAATCGTAAAAACAAGCCTTATTGATTTACCATACATTCAACAAAACGGGGTGCTTTTTTGCCTTTTTATGGTGTTAACACATATTGTTTGCAATGTACTTTTAAAGATAATGATAAAGATATATGAAGAAATGCATGACTAGCTCTTGTTACCAGTGCATAGAAAAAATCAATATTTTTATAATTCTGAATATGTTTACATATGACTATAATGGGTTTTCTTAAATTGTATACTAGTAGTACCGATATTTAAAAACATTTACAATTTATCCGTGAATCTTCCAATAAAAGCTTATTCAAATCTGATATTTCTTTCCATCCTGGAACAAAAACTAACACAGCTCCATCCTGAAATGGAAATAATGGAAATTTTGTATCTTCTGAAACTAGAACAAAATTTAATGAAATCAGTTATCATGTACATAGAGTTTGAAAACACATACAAAATCAAATACATGTGCATATACTGTAAAAAGTAAAAAATAAGCAAACTTCAAATTCAATATAATAAATTATAAATAATATTTCTTTGATTTTGAATTATTTTTGAGTTAATATTCACCTCCATTTTGTTAACAATATGACGCAATAGCTCCATGACAAGATCCAAGTTAATTTTCTTTGTATCTATCTGCGTCAGTGCTGATATTGTGTTTGGAGAGTATCTGCATGAAAATTTATCTGTTACCAATATCAAAAATTCAACATGAAACAACACAATCATGTATTTGTGCTAACATTTGGTCATGGAAACTGTAGTTTTTCAAGTGAAGATTTCACCACTAATTTGAATCACTTTTAACAATTAATCATTTATATCTATGGCAGTAGGGGAACAAAAATATATGCATGTATGAGCACTGTAAATATCACTACTTGTCTACTTCATTAGTTCAAACAGGAAGAGGGATTTTTTTGCATCAAAATAATTATCATAACATTCTTGTACCAGTTTTTCTCTCACCTTCTTTCTTTTTTAATTACTTTTAGGTTAGCAGAGCCTTTATATGTTACCAACTGTTCTCCTTCATTTTCTATATCGGTCTGTGGGGAGATTTCTGGCCCACACATTTTCTATACCTATATGCTTCTTTCTGATCTGTGGGCAGACTGCTGGCCCACACATTTCTATACCTATATATATATGCTACTTACTGATCAATTGGCAGATTTCTGGCCCAGGCCTTCATTTTCTATACCTACATGCCACTTACTGATCTGTGGGCAGATTCCTAGCCCACACATGTTCTATACCTACATGCTTATTAATGATCAGTGGGCAGATTTCTGGCCCAGGCATTCTCTATACCTACCGGTATATGCTTCTTACTGGTCTTTTGTCAGATTTCAAGCTCACACATTTTCTATACCTACCGGTATATGCTACATTCTGGTCTTTTGTCAGATTTTGAGCCCACGCTTTTGTATACCTATATAATGCTACTTAATGATCTGTTGGCAGATTTCTGGCCCAGGCATTCTCTATACCTATATGCTACTTACTGATCAGTGGGTAGACTTCTGGCCCAGGCATTTTCTATACCGATATGCTACGTATTGGTCTTTTGTCAGATTTCGAGCCCATGCAATTTCTATACCTATATGCCACTTACTGATCTGTGGGCAGATTTCTGGCCCAGGCCTTCATGTTCCACTCCTCTTGTTCCTCCTCCTCCATCATATACTTCTTCCATTTTGGATATCTTTTAGATTTATGTCTTTGGGTGGGTTCTGGATCAGGTCTATACCTGTGGAATTTTATTTCCAATTCTCAAAATCAATCAATCCAGAAATAGATATGTCTAAGTTCATGTACTAATAATAGGTTGCTTACTTTGTAAGTTGAATCACATCTTCCAGGAAATGTTGTTTGACAGGGAAGGTAAATCCAGGAATATTGATGTGAGGACAGTTATCTACAAATGTAAATATTCAATCTGATGACGTTTCAAAATTTTGAACATTTTCAATTCCTTGAAAGAAAACATCTAAATGCTAAAATTATTATTTTCAATACTGTAGATTCCTTATTATATGCGAGTACTTAATTCCACGATTTCCATCAAATCGCGAGAACATAAAATTGCGAAAACCGAAATTTTATCATATTTCGATCATGTAGTTTACATGTGTCCGAAAATTAAAAGCGAGATTTTAGAATTGGCGAGAAGGCTTCTCGCAATTTTACGCGGATATTAATTCCTCGTGTTTAATTAGAAATTTACAGTACTAAATACAGCAGTACAACATAAAGATAAAGGGTTATGATCATTCTACATATTGAGTATCAATGTAGGAATGAAAAAGAAAGAAATAGAGATTTAACCTACATTGTACGTTTAAGGACATGGTACATGTATATGTTAATGTATAATTAAGCTGAATAAAGGTCAAAGATCCCACGTTATCAGTCCAGTTCTTTAAAACTGGGATTCTATGACCAATACCGTTCTATATATTTTTGTACATATATAAAAATATCAATTCTGTTGCTTGCCTTTTATGAAAGACTGATATTTTTTCACAACGAGCATATTTTGCTACTAGAGACAAAAAAAGTTTGAAAAATTTAAAACTTACTGAAAAACTTTGAGAATTTCTCTTTAAAGAAAGTGGCACTCATGACAAATGAAAATATCTAAACTCACTGAAGTACTGTGAGAATTTCTCTGCAATTAGAGTAGCACAAATGAAGCTTGAAAATATCTAAACTCACTGAAATACTGTGAGAATTTTTCTGCATTGAGGGTAGCGCTCATGACAATGACACGCAGGTCTGGACGGAGAGCCACCAAGTCCTTCACGACCACCATCAGGAAATCACAGAGAAGGTCCCGCTCGTGCACCTCATCAATGATGATGTGAGACACAGACTTCAACTTTCTTTAAGCATAAAATACAGTAATTTCTAGACTGCATGAAATATTTTCACAATTCTATAGTTGATTATCAAACAGCATATGGAAAAAGAAGACATGTTACAATTACAGTAGTTATGAATTCTTCTTGCGACTGAAGTCCAGTTAAGCTTCATGCAAAATACTGATTTTTGTGGACAGACAGAAATGAGAAATATAAATGCATACTACTGATATTTTGTTAACTTAACAGGTACATTTAATGCCTCTTAGTACTGAAATGCATGTAGAAAAGTTACAAACAAAACAACAAACTTACTGATCAGACTCTAGTCTTCTTAGGATAATGCCTGTAGTACAAAACAAAATGGAGCCATTTTTTCTTGGTAGGCGACTACAAAAAAAAGCAAATGTATAAAAAGGCCTTTGAGCAACTTTACTTTGCGGGTATGTTAAGGCTTTCCACAGCAATGTGTAGAAAGTCACTTGTCTGTACTTCATACAATATGACGTCATAATCAACTTTGACGTCATGATCTGCATTCCTTTCAATAGGTCTCAGGGAATGTATCGTAAGCTGAAAAGTGAATTATATTTAGTCTGTAATAAAACCGCTTGTTTACTTTACATAGATGCTGCCGTTCATGCTAGAAGTACATATTTCATTCATATCAATAATCAGTATTAAAAATCTGTAGATTAAATGCTTCATTTTAAGTAAAAAACTATTCATGAATTAGTGGTTTAGAGATTCTCCCTATTACGTGTAAACAATGAGTGAAGGAACTTAATGCATGTTAAAAACAGCGTGGTGCAGTTGAAAGATCAAAACAGTTTTCGAATATTTTAAGTAAAATTGGTAGAGAATGGGAGTTCCAAAGCAAATCATGCTTGGCAAACCTACGAATTTACCTTGATTTTATGTAAATCACTTTAAATTATGGTACTAAAATGGTGCCTTATTTTGCTGATTTGGCAAAATGTTTTAAAAATATCTTTAATAAACAAAATATCTATTTGAAGACAAAGCAAGAACTTCAAAGTGTATGGCATAACAAGGATTTTTCTTAAAAATATTTATGATGACTTCTTAAAAATATTTATGATTAATGTCATTAATCACCTGCGCCGATCGATTGAATCAGACATTTTGCAATGTTAGGAGGCACACATCATGTGACAACTAAGTAAATATGACGTCACAAAAATGGATCAAGTATTGTGTTTGACATTGTTGTCAACATATGATGTAAAAAGTTTAAGAAAAACTCCCGGTCACACTATCTATTCATTGATCTACAGAATATCTATCCTTTTTCAGCCGTATTTTTGTTATTTCTGTGTTGTAATGGAATTTTTCTAAATCAAAACAGATTATGTAAAAATTTGATGATAATGATGATGATGAAGATGATGATGATGATGATGATGATGATGATGATGATGATGATGATGATGATGATAAAGCTTTGAGTTATGGTGTCAAAACTAAAAAATACTAAAACAAATGTTTATACTTTTCTAATCTTATGGAGTAGCCTACAGATGATTGCTCTAATTGCTTTTCTCCTCTCTCATCAGCAACTCTCTCAGCGACCTGAAAAACAAGGCATTGAGTAAAAATGACTCAAAATCCATCAGAACCAACCTATTAAAAATAGAGAATGCACTGTTACAAATATTTTTTATCCTTCATTAACTTTTTTTCTTTAAATAAACATGACTGTAGTAACTTTAAAAGGATATATACAGTCAAACCTTGCTATTTTGGAGTGGAGGAGTTGAGAAAATAATCCCCAACGTTACCAAAAGATTTGAGATATCAACATTAGAATACATAAACAGTGGCTGGGATTTCCAACTGACTTTGACATACATGTACACATAGTATTCTACCTGTATATATACACATGCACCGGTAGATGTTCAAAATAGTTACCGTAATACCATAGTTTGACTGTACTGGGATTTGCAACTGTTCTTTGTATGTGTAGTTCATACCACAGGTCTGTCATAAAATTGTTATTTTAAAACTTGTCAATTCATAATTGAACACTTACTGAAATAGCTGATATCCTTCGTGGCTGGGTACAAACAACATTGCATAAAGACCCTTTGCCTTTTTCAATGTAATCGTCTAATATAAATTGTGGAACCTACAATAAGGTACTACATCCAGAAATTTCATTATAACAGGTATTAGTTTTAAATAATTTCACAACAAATCTTTTAAATCCCTTTACAAAAGCATAAAAATACCAGATACTGGTACATGTTTTTTAATCTTTCAAATTTTTCTTTATAAAGAGAGTCTAATATATATAGTTTAATATGCAGAAATGCAACAAAATTTGAGCCATTCACAGTGGAAGATGCCCAGTAGATTAATATTCACCTGAGTAGTTTTGCCACACCCTGTTTCACCACTCAACACAATGATCTGGTTTGAGTTAACGAGATCAATGATTTCCTGTAACAAAGATATAGAGAGATACGTCAATATTAGATTGAAATCATCAACTGGAGCTGAAATATATTAGGGTAAAATCTTCACTTTAGAAGCAACTGTACAATTCTTTTTGAAATTTGACAGATGTCATTCCAGAATTTCTAGATGGAAATCACGAGTACTTAGCACTAGTAAGTAGTAGTATTAAAAACTACAGAAAAAGGAAAATTATTTGATTAACTGGATTTACCAGGTACCCAAAATTGTTATGTGAAATTTGAAATTAATGTTCGCACGTTTAAAATTGTTACTATAAATTGGAAAATGTCCAAATTATTGTCAACAAATATTCTAAACTTTTCTTAGTATTTCCCAATCATTGCTGCACATTCTACTTTTGATATACAGTTAGTTTCTTGTTATTAAATATCACTGAAACCTTTACCTGTCGCTGTTTGTAAGCAGGTAGGCGTTTCCTACTTGATAACATTTTCATATATTTAGAACTCTTTATTTTTTCCTCCATCTCTTCCTTAAAGCTTGCATCAAGATAAGGCTGAGATTCAATCTCTTCCTCAAACTCTGCAAAATTGAAACATTTAATACATAAGCTACTGAAAATCTACAACAGAATTTTAGAGCTTTAATGTAAATATATTGTGGAATAATTGTTAACTCCTTAGGGTCTGTAGGATGTCAGTGTTCGAACCCCCCCCCCCCCCATCTCTATATAAAGAAGGAAAAGCTAAAAGCTGGGTTTTGTCAAAGTTATTATCAAGGAAGCAAACAAGAGTTGTGTATAATAAATGCATCTTAAAAATTCAGGTATCTCCAATGAAATTTGTAATGGAAAATATTTGTAAATGACTTAATGGTTTGGTACTGTTCAGTATAAATTTAAAAAAAAATAATTGATACGATAGCATATATAAATATCACAAAGTGTCCCATTAAGTAATGCAGCACTATCTACCAAAATCAAAGTCTGATGGTAAAATCTGTTCGATCTCCTCAGAAAGCTCCTTGATCTCCTCCATATTGGGTAGAATAAGCCCCTCCTCCTCCTCTTCCTTCACACTAGAAGTGGCACTGTCCTCCTTTTCCTCTGTTGACGTTGTTGATTCCAGCCCACCAGGTCCTTCGATGACATTGCTGGCCCCTCTTGATGAGGAAGGTCTTCCTTCATGACGATTCTGCCAAGTCATAGATGTTGTTTTCTGTGGGGCTGTAACAGGTCTCTGCCTCAACTCTGTTCCACTCTCCCTTGAAATTTAAATACAAATCTTCTTAGCCTTCCCTTTGAAAATCAGAAGATTCTTTTAAAAAATACAATGAACATGTTTCTTAAATTTACCATTCATGGTTACAGGATTGAGCAATAAAGTTTAAATAACATTATAAAAAGAAGTACAGGACACAACAGACAATTCTGCACAAACACTTACTGGGGCGAACCCTTACTGGTACATGTGTCTGCAGTGTACCTGTCCATTAATACCCCATACACAAACTTTACAGTTTTAGCTATGACTCCATTTAGCAATGATACTTTAAAATTTAAAGACAAACCTCTATTTACATATAGAGCAGTTTGGTTTTAGCTACATTGGCTGATAAATGCTAAATACTTATTATTTCTCTGTTTGCGAAAATTGATGACCATGAATATAACTGTAAAGGTCATTAATTCCATGTGTCTAAAATTTAAAGATTTTCTAAGTTAGTACCTTTCACGGTGTTTTTAATTTCACACCGATTTCTTATTATAGAATAATTGAATTCATGATTCTAAAAAAAAAATCTGGTAAGTAATGAACATGTAACCATACATTTACATTTTTATTCTTTGGAATCATGTTAAGTTACTGTCTTAAACCCATTAAACACTATTAGAAAAATAATTGAAGTATTTTGTTGAAGATAATATGCACTGGTGTATAATGCACACCTGACATTTTGGGCCTGAAAATTTTGGGGGAAATGGAATCAATTGATCTTAAAAAAAACCTGCTTAATATGAATACCAATTGCAGACAACATTGGTATAGAGCTCTGGAGTCTTCACAGAAAGGAAGATGTCAGAGATAATAAACAACAATTACCGGAAGCACACATCTTCACAACAATGGCTTTGATATGGCCGCAGAAGGGTGTTAAAAGATAAATGTGAAACAAATTTTCTGTTATAATAAGTTGTTAATTCAGTTACATTAGTTGTATTAAATCATACATAATATTCATGCTTATTTTAAAAGTACTATGATTTCGATAAACAAGTGGTAACTTAGGACATCTATCAATATCATCTGTCAGGCTTCATACACAGAGATGGCAAATACACAGTTGAATATTCACAGTGGCTTAATGTTCATGGAAAATTGTCTGATTGCGAACATAGTGAAATTAACAAGAGGCCCAGGGGCCACATCGCTCACCTGAGCAACAATTGCCTTATTCTGATCAAATTAGCATTACAGTATCAAAATATCTTGACAACTGAGTACAGTAGATCTTGCTAAAAAAAAATTGAAAATCTGCCAATTTTTATCCACCTCTTATTTTTTGGTAAATACCAAGCCCCTTTTGATGTTGTACCTCTAAGATTTTTCTCTATTCCTATATACCCCCCCCCCCCCCCCCCCATTTCGTGGCCCCACTATTCTCTAGGTAATCATGGTTTCATCAAACTTAAATCAACCTTTAATCTCATAACCTGTGCTTTCACACTAAGTACTGAGTTTTGGACCAAAAACTTTCCCAGAATATATTTAAAGATTTTCTCTATATATTCCTATGTAAAAATTCAAACCGCCATCACGGTCCCGCCCTACCACTAGGGACTGTGATTTTGCAAACTTGAATTTACACTACCCGAGGATGCCTCTACACAAGTTTAAGCTTTTCTGGCCAAATAGTCTTTAAAAAGAAGATTTTGAAAGATTTTCTCTATATATTCCTATGTAAAACTTGATCCCCCAATTGTGGCCCCACCCTACCCCCTGGGGACCATTATTTGAACAAACTTGAATCTACACTTCCTGAGAATGCTTCCATTTAAATTTGAGCTTTTCTGGCCAAATAGTTTTTGAGAAGAAGATTCTTAAAGATTTTCTCTATATATTCCTATGTAAAACTTGATCCCCCAATTGTGGCCCCACCCTACCCCCTGGGGACCATGATTTGAACAAACTTGAATCTACACTTCCTGAGAATGCTTCCATTTAAATTTGAGCTTTTCTGGCCTAATAGTTTTTGAGAAGAAGATTTTTCAAGATTTTCTCCATTTATTCCTATGTATAACTTGATCCCCCAATTGTGGCCCCACCCTACCCCTGGGAACCATGATTTGAACAAACTTGAATCTACACTACCTGAGGATGCTCCCATTTTAGTTTGAGCTTTTCTGGCCTGATAGTTTTTGAGAAGAAGATTTTAAAAGATTTTCTCTATATATTCCTATGTAAAACTTGATCCCCCTCTTGTGGCCCCTCCCTACCCCCGGGGACCATGATTTGAACAAACGTGAATCTGCACTACCTGAGGATGCCTCCACACAAGTTTAAGCTTTCTCGGCTGAATAGTTTTTGAGAAGAAGATTTTTGAAAAATACCAACAAATTTTTAATAATTCTCAATTATCTCCCCTTTAATAAGGGCGTGGCACTTCATTTGAACAAACTTGAATCCCCTTCACCTAGTGGTGCTTTATGCCAAATTTGGTTGAAATCTGTCCAGTGGTTCTTGAGAAGATGAAAATGTGAAAAGTTAACAACGACGACGGCGACAACGACAACGAAGACAACGACAGACAACGGACAAATTGTGATCAGAAAAGCTCACTTGAGCCTTTGGCTCAGGTGAGCTAAAAACTCCATAATGTTTTCCATGTCTACAGTATTGAAACCTATAACATGTACACAACTTTTAAATCTTTTTTACGTATATATCTAGTATGTACCTTTCCTCTGGGCTATCCTTGACCAAATCCAATACTCTTTGGATTTTTGTCATGTCACTAGTTTCCATGGCAACAAGGGGTCTCTAAATTCATAAAAAAAAATACTGTGATTTTACACAATGTATTCTATGCAAAATTCCATCTGCTATAACTTTGATGGATGAACAACTCCAAGGTAATCATAACATTTTATTAATTCATATCTCTGTACAAATTCCATTCACTATTGAACTTTATTCCTATAACAATTATAATCAAAACAATAATCAATAAAAAATCAACCATGATAAAAATGCAAATGATTTGCATTATCCTACTTTGTAAAATAAATAACTATTAATTGATTCTGATTGTTACGGTAGCAAATGTTTCTACTGTACTTCTTGAAACTCCCTTTCCTTCATCTTTGCCTTGCTTCGAGCTGCGTAAAACATTCCAATATCTCGTCCCCTGAGCCCTTCTGGTCTGCCTCCTCTTCTTCCGCCGCCTTGTAAATAAAAAAAAAGCACGGTTGAAATCATCATTTTTTTAACCACCATAGGGAGAATGGAATCAAAATTTGTCTTAATTCATATGTTCAATGAACATACGAACACACACTGTGTGTTGTGCGGTCTAACATGCTTGTACAAATTGAATGACAAACTAAACCTGTGCTAGGTAACAAACTCTGAGTCTCTCTCTCCATACTTTTATTAAAAAAAAGGTTTTGATGGATTCAACAAGTTTGAATATAATATATGAAACACGTGTATAAAATATCAAGTATCAGATCCCCATTAGACATTTGTATAAAGGCATCTGACATACCGGTATACCTGGTATATAAAAAGATCAACAGACATAAATCCTTTAATCTGCTTCATCACAAAAATAATGGAATCTAATCCAAATTAAAATTCAATATGTGTACAGAAGACTGTAAACTTACCCTTGTTGTCATTGTTCCTGCCACGCCCCCGCCCATAGCCTGGTCTACCATAACCACGATTTCTCCATCTGTCATTGTGTAGAGGAGCTTCCCCTTGTCCCTCATCGTTGTTATCTGTATATCTGTCATGCCCCCTGGGTCCATCCCTATAACCACGGTGCTGCTGTCTGTCTCTGTTCTCATGGTCATCTCGCCATCCACCTCTTCGTCCATGCCAGCTCATACCTGGGATGTACAATATTAAAGAATATTTAAGTAAAAGATATAATGTACTTGCACATTCAAATGTTAATGTGCAAAGTTGTAATGGCATACAAGTATTAATATACTCTTCCTATATTCATTAGCTGCCACGCCTGTGTCTCATGGTTTCAAATATTTTATTTCTGTATAGTACTTAAAACAGCTGTTATACAATATCATAATATCAGTCATTGGTTTACAAATTATATACATACAATCGCAATGGCAATATTGTATAGTAAAAGAATTACAATTTTAACGTTCTTTTTACAGAGGCTCTATAACTGACACTAAAAAATTGTTTTGCTTGAAATATGTCCGAGGGGCCGGAGGGCAATAAAAAATGAATAAAACATCAATACCCGAATTTGTTCAACTTACATGCTATAAACTCAGTGAATAAAATCAATTTATGAATTTTGCGTAAATTCAATCACATATATGCACACAACTACACTTACTGTATGGTAATTTAATGATACAATCAGACTTCAACCCGTTTGACAATATCTTTTCAAGAAATTGTCTCTTGTACATAACTTGAGGAACATTTTTTCCCGGCGTTTCTGGATTTAATAAGTCGTACGATTATCATTTCGTGTTTCATGATTTAAAACATAACATATAACGGAGAACTATCATATTTATAACACAAACGTACACCCCATCTAAATCACTGCACAGGGCCTCCTGTGATCACGTACTGTGTACAAAATAACTGCACTCAGTACTTTATAATATTAAGATTTTTTGTGCAACTTTTCTGTTTTCTGAATGATTGGCTTCCAAACCAATTATTTTACCTTGCCATGCGCGGATCCAGAAAATTTTTCCAGGGGAGGTCCGAAGGATAATTGTGTTTGCCAGGGGGGGTCCGAGGCATATTTTCGCGATAATTTTACTATGTAAATTTAATAAATTTTCATTTTCCAGGGGGGGTCGGGACCCCCCCGACCCCCCTCTAGATCCGCGCATGCTTGCTTTAAAGAAATGTCAATAATATATGAAAGTGAAAAATGACAGTTGAAATGTTCTCACAAATTTTGATAAAAATTTTATTTTATCAGAATATCTTGAACGGTTTCTTTTTAAATTGAGCTAAATACTAAATAAGACATGTCAAAAAATTGTATGACAGTGCAATTACTATCATGAATACTGATACACACGTGTGTCTCTGAAGCTCCAACAAAATACAGTCAAACTTCATTATCTTGAACTAGATGGGAGATTAAAATTTTTGATAAATCCAAGTATTTGAGATATCAAGGATAAAATACTTAAAAAATAAGTGGTTGGGACTTACAAATCACATATCAATTGTATTTAAGATATCAATGTTCAAGATATTGAAGTTCAACTGTATATGAAACAAAACAAAAAAAAAAAGAAGTAAAATCATAGAAAGGGTAAAGGTCAGAAAAAAAAATTCACAGTTCAATTGATCTTTACCCATTTGTATCTTTGTTGAAGTTTGATGATAAAATCTTAGCATTGTCTTGGAATCTTAGCTAAATGCAAAGCATAATGGCTTTTATTCACATTTATCTTTGTTTGAAGTTTGATGATAAAACCTTGAAAAGTTCTCTGAATTAATTAAATACACTATGGCATATGCCCTGGTCATATGACTTGTAGGACAATCAAATGCACCAGTATGTTATTACTTATATTAATCCCAAAATATGTCCTTAAATAACTGGTTGGCCTTTTTTACTGTTAACCATGAGCAATAAGCTTCAACAACAGAAATAACAAATAATGCAAAATGTGTTCAACATTTTTATATACAATTTAAGTATGTTAATAATCAAACATCCTCATAAAACCAGCAAAATAAGCCATTGTCTTTCAAAGGGAAAAAAATAGCAATTTGAGGTAGCAGCAATAATAAATCCTTATCATCCAGGTACTCCAGTTGTAATCCTTAAACCATGCATATCTTTAATTTCTTCTTTTAAAGCCTGCAATAAATGTATTAATAATGAAACAATTTGCAATGATATTGAAATCTCCATATGACCTACTTCAAGATCATAAAAATTTTATAATTATATATGTTTTGCTTGACAAATCTTATTACCGGTATACAGGCATATAATAAAATACATGTAAATACATATTCATCATTAAAAAATTAAGCATCTTTGAATATATTTTTTGTTGAATGAAAAACTATAATGAGACAAATTCACGCAGACATTTTTATAAGGTAAATTAATGTACCTCATTCACCATGCGATGTTGTTTTATTGTTCTTTGTCCTCGGAATTCTTCAGCCTCCACAAACACAGTGTACATGGCACCACAGCCACCTACAATGTACAGTCATAGAAAAACATGAATAATCAATTATAAACACCTCTTAATTTAAACTATATTACTAAACAACTTATATACTTCAAACTTAATATCATAACCTTTGATCTTAAAGTTCTAACAAAACTATTGTAAAGTATTTTTAGGGATGATCTTATTTTCTGTATTACTTTTGGGAGAAATAATGACGGATCAGACCGGGATTCAAACCCGGGCCCCCTGAATCTCTAGTCAGGTGCTCTACCAATTTAACTGAGCTATCTGGCGCCGGTATTTGAACCGGTCTGACCGTCACATTCCTCCCCTTTTAAATGATCTTCGCCCTTGAAGATCACCCCAGGCTCTTCCCCTGGCAGGAGTTCAACTGTCAATTCCAGGGGTTTGTCACGGCACCAAATGAAATGGGATGGGAGAAATAATGACAGACCAGACCGGGATTCAAACCCAGACCCACTAAATCTCTAGTCAGGTGCTCTACCAACTGAGCTATCTGGTGCTGGTATTTGAACCGGTCTTACTGTCACACTTTATTTAAGAAACTTTTTCAATCGTAAAAATGACTGACACAAATTAAAATTGCTCCACATTTTTAACCAATTTAGTGACGCATGAAAATCATCAGTATTCATCATTTTTTCAACCCTGCTATGCAATAATACTTATTCAAATACCCAGTTCCAGAAAAAATTTCCAGGGTACAATTAATCAAGTCTATAGATGCAGCTGAAAAGTTAGTATATCCATCTAATTATATAATAACAGAGGGTTTGGTATGTTAAGCTGTTCAACTTAAACACATTCTGCTATTAAATGTCATTTCATTGTTTTGTTTTTTTTTTTTTTTTTGCTGTTTAATACTAATGATGACAGAGAGCATAAAAATTGAAATGTGGAATCTATAATTTTACATAAATATAATAATAATAAATAATAGCTTTTGTAAAAAAAAAAAATGAGATCGCTAACCTGATATATCCTGAGCTTCTACTTTTGTGGCTGATGGAAACTTTGTCTTGAGTACCGATATGATTTTCTTTTCTCCCTCAGTGAGGTCAATATTGGCATCACAGTAACCTCTTCTTGCAATAGATGGCAAGTACTAAAAAATAAAAACACAAGTTTTTTTAATATTATTGTAAACAAATGTGTAAGAAAAAAAAGAAGACATGAAATACGGCCCACATACACTAATAAATCTTACCAGTCTTGCAGATCGAAAAATCCGAAGCATGTTGTGAAGTGTCCGCTTGTATAATGAAAGTTGAAACTGAAAGTCAAATTTTAGGGAGCGCTTGTTTCGTAAATTAAACGGATTTCCGTGACTTTATGCAGATGTTGCATGAAAATACTTCTACTTCTACCAGATTGCGACCAAAAATAATTTATCATGCTAGAATTAATTTACATATAGTTTTTAGTGAATGAGCAATCATTAAATAAAATTTTAAAACTTTGACCGTGGGGTAAATAAATTAAGAATAATGATATCTCCATTAAACATGGCAGCCCTCGTCAACCGGTCTCTGCAAACACTGAGATCCCAAAGCGTAAGAAAAAAATGTTTGAATTATTTTTGTGTCATACTTTATTCAGAATCATTGACGAGGCATCTGACTTCAAAAACGACGAAAGGGTTAAACTACTGAAGCTTTCGTTCCTGTCTGCACAACCAATACAGTATATAGAACATGGACTTTGGTCCTGAAGAGTTTAGTTCGAATTTTCTACGCTGTGGTCACATATACAGTGCAATGTATTCAATACATACAATCAGGGACGTATGTGCTAACTGTTTAATAAGTCTCCGACTCTCTGATGCAATCATCAATTATGTTGATATCTGGATTAAAAGGAGGTGGTTGGAAAAGATTGACAAAGTGTCAATATATCTCCATTTTCATGTTTTTTTTTCTGTTAAACAGGTCCACTATAATTACTAGATTTAGCTACGTAGCTTGATTTACCTACATAGCTTTATTCACCTACCGTTTAGCTACTCAATCATACTTTTGTCTTAAATGGGCATTTGTACTAAAAGTTGCATTAAGGTGCAGCAGTAATATTCAACTTTGAACTGATCTGAACACAATTCATGAAAAAATTACTCTTAAAACTGTTGCTCTAAGTCTTTTTGTGCAAATGCAGTCTAAGTTTTAAAAGTTTTGGGGCTATGTCTAACTGTTTATGTGTTACCAAACAGCTATTTTCTAAATGGAACAACAAAGAAGAACAGTTCCGGTTAACAAAGGTAGCTAGATAAACCTACTTCAGGTAGGTAAATAAAGCTATGTAGGTAAATCAAGCTACGTAATTAAATCAAGTGATTGTACTGGACCTAGGCCTGTTAAAGAAAAGTTTATACATGTATTTGTACTGGTATATCAATTTGATGGGCCCTTTATTGATGAGTTAATTTGTCAGATGGAGATGTGAGCTGTTTTCAAAATGGAACATGTTCTGCCAAGAAACTTATCAAGGTTCTATTTATATGAAAAACTTACAAAACTCATTCGATGAAATAGAGTGGATAAGAAATCAACTTTAATTTTCACCAGAGACATATTGATATGTATTATATTAAAACATTAAACAGATAGTATATACATCCCTGATTTTGATCTTTTCTTCATGAAAACGAACCCAAATTATCAAAATTTTTTTTTTAAAATTAAGTTATCCTAAAGGCAGTTTATTACAAATGACTTTATACTTTAGTAATTTCTTCTACATGGTATTGGTGCATGCATTATACTAATACTGAACTGTATCTACTATAAATATTTGTTAAGCAATATGCTTTGAGATAATTTTTGTTTACAAGACATTCAAGTAGACTGCACTCTCCTAAAAGTTTGATGTACAATTTAAGAATTGAACTTGTCATTTGTAATAACACTTACTGTGGAACCATTTTTATTCGTGGCCAAAATTTTCCTGGTTCATGAGGACGAAATTTCGTTAGAAGTGTTATCAGAATGATTATAATAAATATTTAACAAATGATTGTGTAATGATTGTAGGATGTAAATTCGTGGGCAAGGGTTACCCACGAAAGCTACAAACATTGGTCCCCCACGAACGATGATGATTCCACAGTATTTGTTTTTTTTATGAGTTGTCTACAATTCTACAAGCATTTATTATCATATTTCATATCAATTCATATATTGATATTTTATTTTCTTCCTCTTTATAAGAATGGTAGCCATCACAAAATCATTCGTGGTTTTGTCTCATCAAGTCAAAGAAATGACAAAATTGGACCACAAGCTAAGTTCTTTCCAGTCATGTCATCTCCCATGCTTCCTAAAGAGTCATTCAAAGGAAAGACAGCCTTCATCACAGGAGGGGGAACAGGGCTTGGAAAAGGGATGACCACCATGTTGTCACAATTAGGGGCCCAAGTGGTCATTACAAGCAGGTATAACTGTGTCCTCTTGGATTTTGTTTCAAATCAGATAGCTGTAAAAGAGCAGTGTAATTATTTAAATGACCCATTGTTAAAATGACCCACTGCATGTTATCTTATTTTGTATGAAAATTTATTAGAGGTGTTTGTTACCCAGTACCAGTATGTATTTGTCTTTTGTAGAAAACTGCCAGTCTTGGAAAAAACAGCTGAGGAGATAAGTGGTATGACAGGGAACAAGGTTAGTTTGTTACCTTGTTTGAAATATATATTTAAAAAGTAATTTAAACAATACTGCCGTGTGTTTTTAATGTATAGTTTATATCTAAAATGAATAAATTGGATGAAAAGCAATTTCATTTCACGGAAAACTGTGTACATGGCTTTCAAAGGTATCATAGAACTACTGGCAACTTGACAATTATGTTTTGCAGGTGCTAGCAGTGGCAGCAGATGTACGGGATCCAGAGAGTGTGAAGGCTGCTGCAGATCGCTGTGAACAGGAGTTTGGTTTACCTGACATTGTAATCAACAATGCCGCAGGAAACTTTATATCCCCCACTGAGCGACTGTCCCCCAATGCCTGGAGAACAGTGGTGGACATTGTCCTGAACGGAACAGCCATTGTGACCTTGGAGCTCGGGAAAAGGCTCATCAAAGCAAACCAAGGTATAATGTGGCTTCATCAATATTTGGGGATTTTGTTTTTCAGTTGATTTGAAATTTGATGTTCATTCATTGAAGTGCAATTTCTAATAACATATTGTATCGGTATGATCATTGGTCATAAATTTATTGATCCTTGGATCCCTAGAATTTCAATAAATCCACAAAAATTTATGCCCATGCATGATTTTTAATGAAACCACAGTAACAGCCATTCATGTGGATTTTTTTACCTACCTGGTACATTTGAAAGCTAGAAAAAACTAGAGGCTCTTTTCAAGCTATGTGAATCTGTTACCATAGTATATCAATAATGTACTATAAGTATTTTTAATGTATGTACATATATTTATTGGGATTACTTAACTGTCTATTTTCATTGAATTTGTTTGTTATATGTAGGAGCTTCCTTCTTGTCCATAACAACCATTTACACAGCAAGTGGATCAGGATTTGTAACACCTAGTGCTGCAGCAAAAACAGGGGTGGAAGGCCTTACAAAGTAACTCACAAGTTTATACTGCTAAATCAAAAATATTCATTTGGGAACAATATCCTGTGATTTCTTGGTTTGTTCGTTCCCACACTTAATATTATCCCCAAGCATTATTTTTTACAATTACTTACCGGTATGTATGAGAGAATGCAAATTATTTCATCAATCAAATATTTCCTCCAAACTCGCTATTAAAGGGTTGAAAATTAAAGCAAAAACTGTAAAATCTCATTCAAAATTTAATCAATAAATCTCAAAATACTAGTGTCTGCCCTCAGTACATGTATTTATATATTGTAATTGATATTTAGGTCTTTAGCAGCTGAATGGGGTAGATACGGAATGCGATTTAACTGTATAGCACCAGGACCAATCGAAACTAAGGTATGAACAATATCCATGGGCCCTAAGCTAATGTATACAAACAAGAATCACAAAACTACATATATTTGTACATGTGTATAATGAAATTGATCTTTCATTTACCTGTTATGTTTGGGCTGAAAATGATGTCCAGATTTAGATAAGACTTGATTTTTCAGCGCTCTCTCTCTCTCTCTCTCTCTCTCTCTCTCTCTCTCTCTCTCTCTTTCTCATATCACCAGAGCTGTTTGTCTAGTCTTGTTGATCTGCACAACATTTATTTGTTTTATCAGGGTGCATTTAGTCGTCTTGACCCCACAGGACAATTCAAGGACAAATTGATCGATATACTACCAGTGGGCCGTTTGGGCGATCCGTCAGAAATTGCGAACCTGGCTTGCTACATGGTCAGTGACTATGCAAGCTGGATGAGTGGAAGTGTAAGTATAAATAATCTATGATGAATTGAAGATTTGCAGAACAACAATAGTAGTATTGCTTTTTCTGCTGCTGGATGGATGAAAGAGCTGAATTGAACAATGGTTATAGGTTCTATTCTCATTGTCAGAAAGGGACATAATTTTAGACTGTTTAAGTTATATGTGATGGGAAATGGAGGGAAAAATGACGAAATATATTGGTATGTGTACTGATATATATAAATGTGTATATTAATGTTAAATTTTGTTTTTTCCAATCATGTTTCAGGTTATACGTTTTGATGGTGGAGAATATGTGATGAGAGCTGGAGAGTTCAATGATTTAAGAGTGATCACAAATGAACAATGGGACCAGTTAGAAGCAATGATTAGGAAAACCAAAGGCTCTTAATAGATAAAATGATAGCATGTATAATTTACATCCATACATGTATTTGATTAAATCAAAGAGTACGGGTATGTTAAGATGTATTCCTAAAATGTATTAGTGTTGATTATGGCATAGCACATGTACCAGGAGGAATTGTTTAAATTAAACTCTTAAGATTAATTTATATTATTAATTATTTCCCTTTTTTGTGCATAAATTCCGGAACATGTTTTCAAATATTGCAAGATGTGAATAATTAAGATTATATCATAGCCATAATGTTCTCCTTTATTTAATGTATATTTTTTGTACGGAGAATTTGATTCTCTTCTCATAATACACACATAAAATTATATTTGTTATTATCTGATCTTTGAAAATAAACTTGTTTGAAACTTTCATTTGTTGTTAGTATATAATTGCACCACAAACCATGTATGTTTGATTTATTTAAGGAATAAGAAATCATTCTTTTAGTATTATGAAGTGATCAAATAGGGTTTGGGTGATCAAATCCGATAAAGCCCGAAGAGCTATGATAGACTTGATCACGCCCGACCGTATTTGATCACCTCATAATATTTAAAGAATGATTCCTTATTACTTATGATTTTCTGCAACTGTACGATTAAATACTCATTCATGAAATGTATTGGGCTTTACATTACAAATCGATTCGTGAGGTTATCACAGACAAAGATGCTTGAAAATGTTAATATTTGCAACTCTTTTTATTTTTCAAATGAACCTTCGAAGAACAGCCATTTTAATATTCCTATTCTGAAAGACATTGTTTCAGATGAGCTATCTGAAAAAGTAAACAAGAGAAAAGCTGTTAATGTGACAACAAACCAGGTTTTCTTTTGTGTGAATAGTATCCACAATCCATATCGTAAAGACGAATAGGGCCAGTTAAAAAATATTTTTATCTCGTAATTATGAGAAAAGATCTCATTATTACGAGTTAATTATCTCGTTATTACGAGAAAAAATCTCGTTATTACGAGTTAATTATCTCGTTATTACGAAAAAAGATCTCGTAATTTCGAGAAAAGATCTCGTTATTACGAGAAAAGATCTCGTTATTACGAGTTAATTACGTTATTACGAGAAAAGATCTCGTTTTTACGAGAAAAGATCTATATAAAATGGTGCGTTTCTGAAAAGAATTCCAAGTCGACTGGATCACCCTTTCAGTCTATCGTTTTCATTCCAGAAACGTTGATTCAATTTCGATTAATATTTAAATAACAACGATCATTATTCATTATATAATTTCTACATATTGAAATGATCGGATTTGACATTTTATTTAATTTGATAGAAAAGGAAAGAACTTCATGTAATTTTAATTTACTTTTCAACTTTTATATATCATAATCCCACTCCGAAGTAAATACCAGGTAATTCTATAGTCGTAAAAAACACAATTCTATTGGTTACAGATAACTTTAATGACTATATAGTTTCAATCATGGATATACAGGATTTACCCGAATTGTGTTTTATTTTTTTCGTAAGAACGAGACAATTAACACGTAATAACGAGATCTTTTCTCGTAATTACGAGATAAAAATATTTTTTTTAAGTGGCCCTATTCGTCTTTCGTAATATACTCTAAATAATCCCACCCTATATATCTTATCAATAGTTGTATAGCTTCATTTTTTGGCGATATTCAAACTAAATAAAGTAATTATGAATAAATGGGAAATGTTTTAATTTTATCAAAAAACATGTACATGGAAGTTAATTCAAAAATCAGTATGAATGGCTTATCTTCCGAGTTTTTCACCTGTAATGTTGGAGTACGCCAAGGTGAAAATTTGTCGCCATTTTTATTTTCGTTATATATTAATGACTTAGAAAAGTTCATGATTGATAACAATAAAATTGGGTTACAGAGTGTTAGCAAACCTATAGAGGATGAACTGTTTATGTATTTTAAACTATGTATTCTTTTTTATGCTGACGACACTGTAATTCTTGCTGAAACGCCTGATGATTTACAAAATGCTCTGAACGAGTTTCATTTATACTGTGAGCAATGGAAGTTAACGGTTAATATAGATAAGACAAAAATATTAATTGGTATTTTCTAAAGGTCCAATGATAAAAAGGGAATTTTACTTTAGAAATGAAATAATTGAAAATGTGAAAGAGTTTAAATACCTTGGAATTGTTTTTTTCACGTTCAGGGTCTTTCAGAAAAGCAAAAACACATCTATGTGAACAGGCACAGAAGGCTATGTATGGATGGGGTCATCAGGAAAATAAGGCAATTTAATTTACCTGTCGATTGTCAGTTAGACCTTTTCGATAAAGTAGTAATGCCGGTATTATTATACGGATGTGAAGTATGGGGCTTTGAAAATATAGAAATTATAGAACGTATTTATTTGAAATTTTTGAAACATATACTGAATTTAAAAAGCTGTACCCCATCATACATGGTTTATGGAGAAACAGGAAGGTTTCCGTTATCTGTTAATATATAACTAGAATGGTTTCATACTGGGCAAAATTGTTCACCGGGCCAGAAAATAAAATTGTTCATATACTTTACAAATACTTATTGAATCAATGTAATAATGACTTTTCTAAAACCCATGGATTGATTGTATACATTCTATTTTTAATAAGTGTGGTTTTTCAAACATTTGGAATGAACAATGTACTGTAAATGTTAATTGGATTACAAATGCTGTCAAGCAACGGCTTAAAGACGAGTTTGTGCAGAAATGGTCGGCTGATATTGCAAACTCTTCAAAAGGTCATGTATATATAGAACTTTCAAATTTATTTTTGGATATGAAAAATATTTGAGTATTCTACCATCAAAACTTCGAAAAATACTTGTTAAATTCCGTACGTCGAATCACTGACTTCCTGTAGAAACTGATAGATGGTTAGGCATTCCTCTAAATGAAAGATGTTGCACATTATGTAATAAAAATCAAATAGCTGATGAAATGCACTTTATATTAGAATGTAATGCTCTTTCATGTATTAAACAAAAATACTTGGAACCTAGATTTTGTGAAAGACCAAACACTTTTAAATTTTGTGAATTATTGTCTACTTTAAAACTTAAAAAACTCTGTTTATTTATAAATGAAATTTTTGAATCAGTCTGTCCTCCTTGAACATTTGTACTTTTTTCTCATATTTTTTCTCTCTAATTTGTACTGTACATGTACCTCTGACTCTATACATACATTTGTAAATATTTATATATATATATGTACCTCATGTACCGTCATGTTGACGGTTTGAGTGAAATAAATTGAATTGAATTGAATTGAATTGATAAGAACAAAAATTAAATATCTGACTTTTTGTTAACAAGCGTTACCGTTAACAAGCGTTACTATCTTTTGTTTTTGATATTAATATTACTAATCGGGAATTTTCAAATATCTAGGCATCCATGACGTAACAGTGAAGTAACAACCACTAGTAAGAACGAATTTACCACAACATCAGCATTTTTTAAAGGTCACAACATTTGTTATTTAAAGGTTTTATCTTCATGTATACCAGTATATTCAATTATATAGTATATTCGACACATATACACAAATACATGTGATTGTTTTTTGACAATGCACATAATTGAGTATGTGTATATACAAATCATTATAACGACATCCATTTGAACTGTTGAAGCTCTATACATTTCCTTTTTGGTAAAATATGCACTGACTCTAAGAATTATTTAAAAAAGCAATGGTAACGGATGTTAAGGAGCTTAGTTATGTATAAAGAAGTTATGATACAACGCCCGTTATCGGCTTTATCACACAAAGATACAATTTTAAGTTATTTCTTTATCGGCAAAGTGTAAGTTTTTCATCGTTTATTTATGAAAAGACACAATTCAATATTATTCTTGTACAGTGATTTATAAGAAATTTATTTAGCATGAAAAGTGTATTGAATGAAATGGTTGGTCACGGTGTATGTGCGGATTTACATGGAAGGGGAAGGGGTCCGGATCCCATCTGAAAAACTATATTTACATAATAAATTTATCGAAAATAGGCCCAAAACACCCCCCTCCTCCCCAGCAAACATAGATATTCTTCGGACCCCCGTCCATTCGCAAAAAAATTTGGATCCGCATAGCGCACATGTTCGTTTTACATGTTATGAAGACTAATCCAATAATGATCGAGATTGAAAACGTCATATAAATTCATATGTAATATTTGCATTCCTAAATGGTAAAATCTATATGAATATTCTAATTCAGTAAATTACACCTTACCTGATTTAATTAACCATGAATTTCTTACTTTTCTCTATGGTACTTAATACAGCGGAAATACAACCGCAAAATCGGGAAATAAAATAAAAAAAGGGCAGGTTAAAAATATATGAAATGAGAGAGGAAAAGTAAATTTTATAAGTTTTACATTTTTTTGTCAATAACCATTATTTGACAAACCAATATCATTAACAATATTGAATTACTTATTGAAGAAATACTAACCTGTTATCATATAATTGGATGTAGTTTGAAGTTTCATTTAACATCCGTTACTTTATCTTTATCTTACCAATCTTAAAAATGTTTTCTGATAAAACTGAACAATATCTTTTCATAGATATTTCAGGCACACATAAATTCGCCTTAAGAGGCAAATATATGTTTCTCACATTAAAGTAACCATCATTAAAAGACTATGAAATGGGTCTCTTTCGATTTCCACGCGTGCTGCGCATCCAATTTTTTGCAGCTTTATAAAAACTGTCCTTGCTTTTCAAGGTTAATTTTAGTTATGAACTTCTTTATGATTTGATATATATATAGAATTAGTGAATTTTTAGACTATTTATTTATTTATTGCGGGATTAACCACTGCTTCGATGAGATTAACATCCGCCGTTACTGTGACCCCCCACCCCCACCCCCCTTCCATGCAAAGAATCTGAGCTAGATTTGTAAATTCACATTTATGTGGGAATAATTTTCAGAAAAAGTGTCATAGATGGTGTTCTTTTGGAAAACCAAATTATCAAATCATTCTGGCAAACTTAATTTTTTAACAATGTATAACCAGTGTAATGGAGTAGCAATTTTGAGAATGACTGAAATATTTTGTAATGCTTCCCTTGGTGTAGCGGGCACTGTAGATAACTAATGACATGCAGTGTCAGCATATTTGAACTAATATAATATTCTTATAAAGAACTGCAGTGTCAACATATTTTTGAGGAATAAGGAATCATTTTTTTTGTATTATGAGGCGATAATGGTTTTTTTTTGGGGGGGGGGGGTGGTCAAATCCGATAAAGCCCTAAAGTCTTTATTGGATTTGACCACGCCCCGACCAAAATTATCACCTCATAATACTCAACATCTTCGCTAGCCAAGGGTTTACGATCCGCTTCTCTCCTTTAAAAGAGGAGAGAAGCGGATCGTAAACCCTTGGCTAGCGAAGATGAATACTCAAAGAATGATTATTTCTTGAGAAAAAATTATAACGTCAGGTGCCTGCGGTTTTTAGGCCTTTTTGCAAAGGAGATGTCAAAAATAGTTAAAAGAAGAGAAAACCATTAATTTGGTATCCGCTTTAAGGTAGTCCATCCATAACTAAGGCGAATTTAAAATCACAATAAGATTTATGTGATCAAAATTTCAATCTATTGGTTATGAAACATGATAGTTAAGGATGGACTACCTTAACAAGAAGAAATAGTAAATAATTCTGTTACGAGCATTTCTCCATAGTTTCATTTTCAATTTATGCATCAAAATTGCAGGCGAGGATGGTTTATAACTTGGTTGTAAATGGTGTTCAAACAAAGGTGACAATAGACGGAGGAAAATTGACGCTCGCGCCTGAAGGCAAACCAGAAAGTAGGTGCTTCTAAAAGTGCATTTATGGATAATTATTATATATCGTACAAGGGGTTAATTATCCTGATTTGATAACTCATAACATTTTTCGTTGCTGAACGAAATTCATAATGTAATTTGATTCACTTTGGATGGCGATGGTATGTTTAAAAACATCTACGCTAGCCAACGTTTAGGATCCACTCTGCTTATAGAGGATCGTAAACCCTTGGCTATATAGCGGAGATGGTTTAAAAGATGATAAACAGGGTGAGGTGTATGGTGAGCAGTATTGGTTAATAATAAAGGCTAATAAATCTTGGGTATGAATATGTATAAAGCCCAATCCATTATATTTCATTGATATCAATAAAATGGTTATCGATTTTAGCTAGCTTCCAGTTAGATGATGTCATTGGATGTGACGAGATATCTACAGGTTGGTTTTTTAAGTCAGAGGTAACCCGATTATGGGTCATCGAAGCTGGTCCCGCAAACATGCTGCTTAAAAAGTGCAAGAACATAACTGGAGATCAGAGGAAGCAATTCCAGCTAGAGCTAGCAGAGAAATCTAAAGGTAAGACTAAGTACAATTATTGTTACACGATATCAGTAAGCTTATATATACTCTTTAGAGTGGTTTATGAAATTAGTCTATAAGTCCCTATATAAGGTTAACATGTATATTGCTGTACATCAACATTATTATCATGGCAATCTTATTAAAATTAGACCCTTCTTACTCCAGTATATTTCTGAGGGCTGCCGAACAGGGGCGGCAGTCGCTGTCCCAATAATTTCGCCAAAAAATGAATTTTTGTTAAATTGAGACTGAAATGGAATTTTATACATTGAAAATTTTATGATCATTGTACATGTTGGAGCGGCAATAATAATGGCAATCTGCGTTCAATGGAGCGGTGAAGGGTGAACACTGTTGTTTACACTAGCAAAAGTGGGATATATATACCTGTTGACAATTAACAGGGCATTAATTAGATAGCTTCGATAGTCATGTTCTCTAGCTTTGCCACAATGTCAGGAATTGTAATGATGTCAGCTTTGCATGATGATAAATAACAAGTTGTAAGTTAATTATCTCGATGCACATTTAATGTCGTCAAACTAAATAAACAAAATTACTAAGTACAATTTTGCTTTGCCTCTTACAGCACCATCAAATAAGTGACAATATTATTTATGAAATTAAGAATAACTGGACACATCATAGAATATCTTCTTTTCAATTAAAAATCTGGATCACACCCTCACTTTTATTGATAAAATTGGCCGCCCCAATATGAAATACCTACCGATGCCTCTGATTTCGCAAGTGACTTCAAGAACTGGAGCATGAAGGGTCTAATTTTAAATATATTGAATTTATGGTTGCACAGTTTGATCATCGTCATGAAATATTTGTAAAAAAATATTGAAAAATTCAGTAGATTCTTGTATTTCCAAAAATGATATCAGAAAATATGTGTATTTCCTTTGTGAAATAGGAATATCACATACTGGGTATTTCCAAAAATTCAGTTAATGAATGAAATTTTCAGCTTGCACATATTTGTTATACCAGACACATACATGTATATAAAAAATAACCATTTGCAGACACAAAACGTCCCAAACAAGTTCTTTTGATGATTAATCCAATTGGTGGGAATGGAACAGCACGGAAAGATTTTGCTGAAATTGTGGAACCAGTTTTCAAACTTGCTGGGATATCCATGGATATTCTGTGTTAGTACTGTAATTCAACTTTTTCAAATATCAAAATAAGTGCCATGTTTATGAATCTAATTATTTTTTCATTCCTTTTAGTTTCCGAACGTTCCAAGCACATGGTTGATGTTGCCAAATTGTATGACTTTACTAACACTGATGGGTAATTCATAATGTTATGCATTTCATTGGTGTAAATGTTAGATGTATGTCTGGTGCTTGCAAGAGGTAAATCATTTGGTTTTCTGGGTGTGAGATGAAAAATATAAATTTATATCAATCATTCCCATATATAGTTGGGGGATCATTTGGAGAGGTTTAGGATTAATTCACAAAAATATGCATCTGTTAACAAGTTTTCTATAGTTGGTTACTGGAATATTTGATTTAATGTATAACACACCCCCCCCCCCAAAAAAAATAAAAAAATATATATAAGATTTTTAAATACATGTACAGTAGTGTAATACCGGTAAAAAAAAAAAGGTACTTGATAATCAAAGGACTAAGTGTGGTTTTATGCAATTTTTGCCCCCCAAAATCAAAGTTTTAGAAAGAGCTTTAAAATAAGGTGAAAGATAGTTAAAATCATATTGAAAATAAAGGTGTAAAAGGTTATCACCACAGTGACGTCATAATGTAGAAATGACGTCATGAATATTGCATTATTTTGATAAATTGATGTTTTGTAGCAAAATATGGGTGTTTTCCGATGGTTTTTCGACTGGGAAACATCGAGCGCAGGCTTGCTCAAGTGCCATTTTTTATTATAATATGTATAACTATCTGAAGAAAAACATATGTTAAAATCGCACTTGAGCAGACCTGCGCTCTATACTTCTGAATGCAAAATATAGAGCAAAAATGAAAATATCTTCATTTGTTTGCAAATTTGCGGGAATTACGGTAGGTCATTTAGGTGACGTCATAGATAAACAGCGAGTGAGCAATGATGACTAAAATCAAGATTAAAGTTATAGGCATCCTCTTTACAATGATTTGTGAAGATTTCATTTTTATACGATACTATTTAAAAACTGGTTGAAATCGGGGGCAGATATTTGACCATACCGCACATAGTCCTTTGGAACAAACATTTTATAGAAAAATACAATTAAAGTACTTGTTGATCAAATTTGGATCATCATCCATGAAGATCTTATTAGTAATATATTAACAAGGGTATGGGGGGGGGGGGGGGAGAAGGTATAGATGAACAGTATGTGAATTTAGTTTCTCTGTTAGAGATTAAACTTTTGATTTCACCTCTTAAATGATATTTGTTTTATTCTGTTGTTCACACTTCTTTAGGGTTGTTCTGCTGGGGGGAGATGGGTCTTATCATGAAGTGGTGAATGTTTTGATGAGAAAGAAACAAGAAGAACATGGGATTGATGTAGACGACCCAAATTCACCTCTGTCACCCCTTAACATTCCGATTGCCATGATACCAACCGGTAAAATTGCATGTACATTTTTCAATATGAATGTTCCTGCAAAATAGTAAAGGTGAATAAAATATTCATAATATCACTTTAAAATTATTCAGCAAATTTCCTTGATCAATCTTCTTAAGTATCATAGATTATCGTAATTATTCCACTGTATTTTTGTAAATTTGAAAGCTAACGTATAATTTAAAAGATTTTCTGTGATAGCCTAATTATGTCTTATTGCAACTTATTCTATTGGTTATAAATGGCTGAATTAGTCTCTGTTCCCATGATCTTGTATACCCTTAGGAACAATTGATGGTGCCTTCTATTGGTTCTATGCAAATGAAAGAAAATCAGTTAACCTGTAAACTGGGACCCCTACATGATTTAGTTTTTGTTTTGTTTGTTAGGTTTTTTTTGTTGAGAGAACTATTATTAACGTTTACATGTATAAACTATTATATGATTTTAAAATTATAGGGAGTGGAAATGGAGTGTCAGAAAACAACACAGGGAGTAAAGATGTTTTGACGGCTGCACTTCATGTTGTTAAAGGTAATAGCTTTCAGCTGATCATGCAATTTACAAAATTAATACTGGTAATATATATGCTTTTACTATGATTTTACATTAATTTGTAATTGTTCTTGCTTGCCACTGTTTAATACTCATGGTAACACGTGTGCATGTATTGATATTAAGCTGGATACTTACAATTCATTACCTGAGGAGACTTCTAGAAATGTGGTCATATCAGGTATGCCCTGCTTGTCTTATCATGAACAGTTGTTTTGATTAAAATATAGTGAATTATTTTACACAGGGAAAACCATATCTTCTCACTTACTGGCTCTCTACAGTGGCCATAAGCTGCTTGGGTTCGGCGGGACAGCCTCCACTTATGGATTTATGACGGATCTTCTTTACTACTCGGACAGGAAGTTCCGCTGGTTAGGACGGTCACGATATTTATGTTAGTAAGAATTGTTTAAAAAATGATGAAAAAACCCCAGTTTAAATCAGTTTAATGAATTGTTGTCTTCTTTTTAGATTTAAAAGAAGCCAACCCTTTGTCAGAGTGCTAGTTTATGTAAGATTGGCCTTGTGATTTTATAAATCCTGAAATGCACTTGTCTTTATCATTTGCAACTTTACATTGTTACAGTATTAAACTACAGTAATAAGCTATATTTACATCTACCGAGTAATTTCTGCTTAATTTCTTAAGAAAGCTGACTGTGATTCATAGCTCTATAGTAACTGACAGGGCTGAAATCTACACAATCCAACTCTAACCAGTTTATCGATCAGTCAAAACCTTCAGCAACCTAAGAAAAATCACGTACTGCATGAAATAATCATAATGATGTCAGACTCAAATTCCCATATGAGACAACTTGGCTCAATACTTTTATCTAACATACTGATGTGCATTTCTAACAATGATTTAATTAATTTTATTTGACGTTACTCTTTACGATCGATTCATTAATTTTTTTGAAGAAAGATGTAAATATACACAATAAAAAGCTTTCTTTGATGATTCTTGCGGGTTATGAAGGTAACAATCAAAAATTTACATATGCTAATATGGGTTGTGTGTATTTTTCCTGCAATATCACTATCTTCATATCCCATATGAAACACCAAAGAAAGAATCTTATTGTTTAAATAGCACAGGTGAGTTTGGTGATAAATGATTTTATATTTGAGAAAACCATATCCACGTTGCTATGGTGTATTTTTTAGTGGATTTGTATAAAAAAATTTAATGAATTTGTTGTGTATTTTTAAGTGGATTTGTATAAAAAAAATTTAATGAATTTGTTGCATCAGCAGGGAAGCATTTTCATGCAAGAAAAAATTATTAGAGAGTAAAATGACAATACATCTTAACTGTAATTAATAGTTTACTGTTAATTTTATATTTTAAGTTGTTCCAATGTGGATGTTCCTTTGCAAATCTCTCACACAACGAGTTTTTAATGCCAATGTAACATATTACACTTCGTAAGTACTTTGTCAAAACCGACAAATTTTTCCTACTCAAGAATGAAATTTTTTTCAAATGCAGCAAACAATATGGCTGCTATGACTTTGTGTGGTACTTTTACTCCCTCTTTATTTTAGTGTTAGTGAGCGCCGCAACAGTGACACCAATGAAACAGAGGTCTACGTTGGCGAGCGGAAATTGACTGGTTATAGCTCCTATACTGCAGACACGAGTAAGAATTCATTCAATTTGATACAATTAACGTGTATGTCTATGGATATTTCTTGATTCAGTGTTAATTAGTTCTTAAGTTTCTTTACTTCTAACATGCGAAGGAAAAGTTTGTCTAAAGACCTTAAATTTATTGATTAATTTTTCAGTTTTGATAAACCTTAGAAGTTTTGTGGCTTGCATGCATGTTTGCCTTTTTGACAAGAGCTAGCTATTATTAAACAGCATAAATTGTAATGCTGACTTTCTTTTGCTTTGAGTAGTGGTCTTTAACAGAACCTTGTGGAACATGATGACCCTGAATGGTAACGTCATCTTTGATGGTCAGGTGGTGTTTGATGTACCCAGGATGTTTGTTCCTAAACCGTCCCTGTTTTGTTCCTTCATCTTCTATGACACAGCGTCTGTTAGGTCGGTTTTCAAGTTCTTCAAGCATGTTTCCAAGAGGACACCTGCGGTAAATTTTGAGAATGAGAAAGAAAGTTAGAGGAAGAGAGAGAATGTTACCGGTAGTTTAGATGTTTTAATTTGATGGTAAGAGAGAGACAGAAAGACAGACTGACCGAGACAGAGAGAAAGTTAATTAGCATTAGTTGTAAGATAAATAAAGCTGTAAATTAGATGTAAAATAAAATGGAGTAAAAAATGATGAAATGTTGCCGATGTCTTTGTGCAGGATATACTGAACACAGAAATGGAAGTTGTGAGTGCACGAGGTTTGGAGGTAGAACTGGTGGACGGTATTGAGGCAGAGAACCAGGACCTGAGGACACTGCGACGGCTAATACAGCTGGACGGAGAAATGTATTCATTGGAGACCCCATCATTTCAGTTATGGTAATGTCACTCAAAGATAAACGTGTATTATGTTTTCATTTATTTCATCATTAGTAATAGATACAGGGTTTTTGCATCCAGTACAACTAACTTAAACAATAATAGTATCAGCTCTTCTGAGTGATATGGGTCATGCTGGAAATGACACAGATCCAAAGTTTGAAGCTCAATAACTCAACAACATAGTTTGTGTTCATTAGCTTTATTTAAAGATCTGAAAATGAGTGAATATACATTGTTATAATATAATATACCAGCATAGTTAATTATCACATGTTTGCACCAATATGCGAAAATGAAGTTACATTTTTGAGGCACAAGCTGGTTTTGCATGATGAAAATAATGTAAAAATGTCAATACTTGTTGAACATTGATATCTCGAACACTGATATCTAGAATGCAATAGATATGCCAAAGTGATTTGTAAGTCCCAACCACTTATTTTTGAAGTATTTCAACCTTGATACCTCAAATACTCGGATATCTTGAAGTGTTTAAACAGTCCCATCTAGTTTAAGATAACGAAGTTTGACTGTTATTTTAATTGCACACACCATAGTTCAAAAATTTTGTAAATATGAGTATACAAGGAATAATTTTTTATTTTATCTTACGGGGAGATTATAATGACCAGTTTCTGATCAAATGTACCTCTGGGCTTTATTGGATTTGATCATGTGCCATAATGTAATGATCAATCACCCCATAAAAAGACTGAAATGATTGATCCCATGAAAGTCAACTCGTTAAATAAAAATCATAGAGTCTGACATTAACCTTTACAAATCATGAGAGATCTTTTTCATGTATTTATGTTTCCTAATTTTATTTCTTTTTTCTTCCAGGTACAAAAAGGATGTTGTGCAAATCTTTACAAGTTATTTGTAAACTACAGATCAGTCAGAAGAGATATTCTTCTACCGGAGGACATTATGATCATTCATTACTTCTGAACTTTCAATGTTTCAATTTTTTCAGTGTCATTGTAAAACTTCTGTAAAACTATTAAAGCGGTTTTTAACTGGGTGGTTTAACTCAGGTATTTAAGTTTAGATGAGGGCGGAGCTTATTTCATACAGGCGTGAAAGCCCTGAGTGAAACACGCTCGAGTGTGGATTCAAACTATTTACACAGAATGTTAAAATATATTACCTGTGTTAGAAGCAATCGTAATATTGGTTGTTATAACTAAATAGTAAAATCATTATCACTTTGAATAATTTTATATCAAACTATTTTTATTTATTTTGTAGGTTGAGGACGTTAGCCATTGACAAATTATGCTGTAACTGATTTATTCATTGATGATATTCAATTACCGTACTGCATAATTTGTCAATGCACTCTTGATCAAATTTACATCTTAAGAAAATAAGTTTAAGGCTGATTGGGCTTATTTATACCACTAAAAATGATGTATGTATATTGTATATCAAATATCATGTATCTAATATTTATGCTTCATATATTATTTAGTTAATAGATACCAGGACATGCAGGTTCATGTATTTAAAGATTTCCTGGAAAGTGCTTTCCATACACATTTTTTTATAAGTATTGTGTTGATATTTGTGCAATGAAGATTTTCTGTTGTTATACAAGATATTTTGTCTAAATTAAAGATTATGAAAACAGATGCACACTGATTCCTCTCTTTGATACGTATGTATGATGAAAACAAAACACTATAATTTAGGAATTTTGAGCTCCAATGATATCCCATGGAGTGTTGTCAAATGCAATAGTCTCAAAAATTCAGAAGAATCCGTCTTCTAACGATACATGTACTTGATATGGGGAAAAATATCATGCCTGCTACCACATTACATCCTTTATTCTTGAGAATAAAGGGAAAAAGTAAAATATATGCATGTGAAACCAAAACATAACCAGTAACACAAAATTAATAGATAAAAAATGCTTTGATCATGTAAATGCAAAGAGAAATATTCCCTGATTTATTGACGGACATGTATATTTCATCCTGTACATGCACATTTCACATGTTCCTGACCTGTAGAATTTAACAAAATAATAATTATGACTATGCCCCTTCTTTATTTTTTGTTTGCTTTTGAAAAAGATTGACAAGCATGAATTCAATCACATGTCAAATAAAAAAAGGTAATGTGCATGCAGCCTCATCCTACATCTACGATTAGATTTGTACTTGTTGAATTAACAAATTACATTTAAATGAGTTCTTCTATGAAAACATTCCAATGGCATGTAAATAAGATTAAAAAGTAAGTGTGCTATATGCTGACATATGAATTCAAAATATTGTGAATTAAACAGGCCTCATTCGACTGATTGTCGCATGAAATGCCACAGATTTGTGCATTTGTGATATTTTAAATCATATCCCTTATTTATTCTTATTATTTATTTATAAAAAAAAAAAATTCTTCTTGGAAGGGGGGTGTTAGGTGTTTGGTGGGTTATTTATGGGTTTTTTGGTGTTTTTTTTTGTAATGTTGGGGACAGAGGCAGGGTGGGCATGCTATTGTTTAAAAAAAAAGATATCATTTGCACATTAATATTATTTTTTTTACAAGTTTAATATAAAGGCTAAAAATGTCATATTCATTACATGTTTCATGTGAATATATGTCAAGTGCAGAGACTAACATTTTCTAAATATAGGAAAACATGCACAGATAGTAATAATGCACGTCAATTCATTTTGTTTGTGTCTGTTTTTTGTTCATTATATCATTCATAATCAATGGATGATATTTCCAATACAAATGAAGAAATAAAGTAATGAATGAATGAATACATGGAATGAATACCGACAGTCGTCACCTTTTTTTTTATGCGATTTTAAAAACTATGTTTTATTAGATATGCACCCAAGCATGTAATATTACATTTATGACACACACACACACACATGTACGTTTCTTTGTTATTTGTAATTGAGACATCTTTTCGAAAAATATGGGTAGCCCTGAAAAGGGCTTTTTTTTTTTATAAAGTGAGCAATCTGCAGTGATGCTGGAATTGCTTATTTCTTTGCTGCTGCCTTCTTGGGAGTCTTGGCTTTCTTTGCAGCTGACTTCTTAGGTGTCTTGACCTTCTTTGGCTTGGCTGCTGCCTTCTTTGGGGATTTAGTTGCTGCCTTCTTCTTTGGAGTCTTAACCTTCTTCGGTCCGGCTGCTTTCTTGGGGGACTTCTTCTTCTTCTCTGCAGTCTTTTTCTCTCCGGCTACCTTCTTTGGTTTTGCTGCTGCGGCCTTCTTGGGTTTTGCTGCCTTAGGCTTGGCAACTTTCTTGGCCTTTGGCTTCTTCTCAGTCTTGGGCTTGTCACCAAGCTTGAAGGAGCCACTGGCGCCTGTGCCCTTGGCTTGTTTCAGAGCACCTTTCTTCACTCCGTTCTTCAGAGCCATTTTCAAGTGGGCGTTGATGGAGTTGACGTCGTTGCCGACTTTGTAGTTGGCCATTATGTACTTTAGAATGGCTTGTCTGGAAGATCCGCCACGCTCTTTCAAAGATTCCAGGGCGGCCCTGATCATGTCAACGTACTTGGGGTGCGCTGCTGGCACCTTAGGCTTTGTAACCTTCTTCTTGGCTGGGGTTGTGGTTGCTGTATCTGCCATGGTTTCGGACGAAATGGAAACGGCGTTCTATTCACTGCGAACTAAGACGAGGAAATAATGGGGTCACAAGCACTCGCTGTTTTTGTTTACATCGAGCGCGGACGTCCTCGAAAACATCCCCTAAAATCGAAGCGCTTGTTCATACTGAGGTCGATGTGTGTTTTGATGTTGGTGTTTGCATCCTTGTTTCGACGTTTCATAGGCCGCAATTGTAACTATTCTACTAAAAACACGTAATGTGGATATATCTGTAAAGTATTATCTGCGTTTCGCCCGTAAAAATATCACGAAAATAATCAAAATTAAACGAAAACATAGGCCAGACTATCATTTTGCAACTGCACAGACAGCTAAAAGTCGCGCAATCTCTCTAAAAATTATATTTTTTTACAACTTATTCAGGGCTATAACCTGTTCACTTACTGAGACATGTATACTCAATGTCGTTTATTGTGGGGTGAAGTAATTCATGTTTCTTTTTTAACGAAACACGCGACAGCTCCGTGCATCCAGAAACACGCCACACAAATATACGTGCCGGGAAAATGTTTACTCTAGAAATGATTATAAATTTAAAAACCTGTCGGATAGAACAAATGAGACCAACACATAAATATCAAATTTGACAAAGGAAAAAACTATATGTTAGTTTATCTATTACACGCAGCATTCTAGTGCAAAATACGCTGTAAAATCGTTTTGCTTATATACGAATTGTAATCCGATTTGTAAATCTACAAATTGTGCGAACATTCACGTGAATTTCTCCATAGTCTGTATCATCTATATGCGCCAAGTGTCTATTTATTTTATTTTTTTTTTATTTATTTATCTCTCTCTCTCTCTCTCTCTCTCTCTCTCTCTCTTTTTTAAAGTCTGGCGATTTCCTTTACAAAATTAAATCGGGGAAAACGTTGATTACATGCAGTCAGGGACGAGGATGGTATATTAATTGACAGCGTAATAGAAATGAAATTAATCGAAATACAAACAGAATGTGCAAATCGGAATCAAAATATTGAACACAGACAGTTTTAAATTAATGTGTGTGTGTTTCTTTTTTCTTGAAAGCAGCTGCACGCACGCTAATATATACCGTTGTCTCGATAATCTAAGAAGCGTGTATCTACGTGTGCTTTTTATATAAATGCTTATGTGCATGTACACTGCATATTATAGAGGCATCTTTTCGAAAAATATGGGTGGCCGTGAAAACGGCCGTTTGGTATAGACAAAAAAGTCGACAGAGCTGACTTTTTACTTGGCGGCGGGCTTCTGGGTCTTCTTGGGGAGGAGCACGGCCTGGATGTTGGGCAGAACACCACCCTGGGCGATGGTCACGCCGGACAGAAGTTTGTTCAACTCCTCGTCGTTGCGGATGGCCAGCTGCAGGTGACGGGGGATGATTCTGGTCTTTTTGTTGTCACGGGCTGCGTTGCCTGCCAACTCCAACACTTCAGCGGCCAAGTACTCAAGAACGGCGGCCAGGTACACAGGGGCACCGGCTCCGACTCTCTCGGCGTAGTTGCCCTTCCTCAGCAGACGGTGGATACGACCCACGGGGAACTGAAGTCCGGCACGGGATGATCGGCTCTTTGCCTTTCCCTTCACTTTACCTCCTTTACCACGTCCAGACATTTTCAAGTTGTAGGTTGGGTGCTGACAAAATGATATCAACGAATAACACACGATGCGCTGCGCCACGCTATTTAAACACTTCCACGGATTGAAATGTTCCGCCAATCGCTACGCTTGTCTTATACGCACCTCGGGCAAACCGACCAATTTAATGTTTACAAGGACGTCCGCAATTTACCTGTTCGCTTCAATCCCCCTCGCGTGATATATAAGGCCGCGATTCGCTTAGCGCCACTCATAGTTTCAGTTTGCCAGCAATCTGTAAACATGCCACCCAAAGTCGGATCTAAAGGAGCTAAGAAAGCCGCCACCAAGGCCAAGGCCCAGAGAACTGGGGACAAGAAAAAGCGCAGGAGGAGGAGGGAATCCTACGCTATCTACATCTACAAAGTCCTGAAGCAGGTGCACCCTGACACTGGAGTTTCCAGCAAGGCCATGAGCATCATGAATTCTTTCGTCAATGACATCTTCGAGAGAATCGCCGCCGAGGCTTCCCGCCTGGCCCACTACAACAAACGCTCAACCATCACCAGCAGAGAAATCCAGACTGCAGTCCGTCTTCTCCTGCCCGGTGAATTGGCCAAGCACGCTGTCTCTGAAGGCACCAAGGCTGTCACCAAGTACACCAGCAGCAAGTAAACTGCAAGCAGTGGCAGTTTGATAAAACAAAACGGCCCTTTTCAGGGCCACACAAATTTTTCGAAAAGCTACCATCTTTATAATGCAATAGTAAACAACTGTTTCAGTTGTGTGTACTGGTTGTGTCATTGTAATGCTGTCAATTTCTTAAACAGTCCTTTAAGAAAAATAAACAAATACATGAAGAAAAAAAAACCCCTCAAATACACATACATCAAACACAAATTATGCATCAGAGGGGTACGTACATGTACAATAAAAACAAAATCTTTCCCAATTACAGCACATGTGCCCGATTTCCACAGATTTCTCCTATTTTCGATGTAATAGTCTTAGAGTACAGAAGATTCCCATTGGTTGTGTTTATTTATAGTTGTGTTTATATATAGTTGTGTTTATTTATAATGGCACATAACTGATAGTTATGACTGAACAATTTAACATATGATCTGTCTGTTGAATACTATTATCTAATGTTATAATAAATCTGTAACAACATATTCTGGGCACACAACTATGCTGTATATTCTAATTTATTTCCCCACCTATTAATTGTTACAACGATAATTCACTTCCGCAGATTTTAAGACTTGAATATGGTCCACAATAGCCCATATATTATTTCATTGTAATTTATTGATATTCAAATATCAGAAAACAATCAATAAATGATGTGTTTATGTTTACATATTATGTGTCTATTTAAACATGTTATAATATAGATTTTTGGAATAAAAAAATAACCAAACATTTATATCCAACAGCTGGTGAAATATATTGCTTTGTTTAAACTGCACGGAATGATTTGGTCCTTATTCTAAATATCAAGATTGTTAAAAAAGAAATAATAAAAATACAAATATGGTTGGGTTGAATGAAATAAGGTGCAATTGATATTTTTTATGAGTTATAGTACTAGTCAAATTTGAATATAGAAAGCATGTCGGGGAAAGGTGTGATTGACAATGATGTGTGTGTGTCTTGTTTTTTTTTTTTTTTGGGGGGGGGGGGGGGTGGGTTAGGGAACGGGTGGTGGTTTGACCTTGCCTTAACATTAACTATTTATCATTAACCCTTTCTGTATTCCACTAACTTCTATTCTTTATGTCAGATATACATATATCATAACCCAGTATGTACAACATTTCACAACATGTGTGATAGAGGCATCTTTTCTAAAAATTTGGTGGCCGTTAAAACGGCCGTTTGTTGTCCTGTGCGTGTAGCACAAAGGCGGTTGGTTGTCTAACCACCGAATCCGTAGAGGGTACGTCCCTGTCTCTTCAGAGCGTAGACAACGTCCATGGCTGTGACGGTCTTCCTCTTGGCGTGCTCTGTGTATGTGACAGCGTCACGGATGACGTTCTCAAGGAACACCTTCAGGACACCACGGGTCTCCTCGTAGATGAGTCCGGAGATACGTTTGACTCCACCTCTGCGTGCAAGACGACGGATGGCGGGCTTGGTGATACCCTGGATGTTATCTCTCAAGACTTTCCTGTGACGCTTGGCGCCCCCCTTTCCAAGTCCTTTTCCTCCTTTACCACGTCCAGACATGTTTTCTCTCAGTTAAAGTGTACTGAAATGATTATCTACTGCCGCGTGAACAGCTTATAAAGCCCTTTATTTACGACCCGTGAGAGAGCATTCTACCTTGAAAAGTTCGGCAGGGAAAAATTAGCAATAAGTAAACTCAACGCTGATTGGCTACAGTGTAAACGCGCCTCGGCGCTTGTTTGTTGACATGTTGTCTGCAGGCACTTTTCTCTTATATTTAATAAAACTTTTTTGGGTTTCTTTTTTTTTTAAAAGAGGGATGGTGGTATTGAATAAATCATTTGTTCCAGATTTTCTACATCTTACCAAAACATAGGAACACAATAATTATTATCATTTTGCTTTTGTTTAATATCATTTTTAAAGTGTAAACACACATTCTGTATTAAATCTAGTAATAAATACATGCAAAGAATAAAAAATCATTTTTCTTACCGTTGAGTACATATCAAAATGAAAACATAATGCAATATGATGATATTTACTTTAGCAATTTCAGTTATAGTGTAATTTCAATGTGTATTTCTTCCCTTTTTGATGAATTATGCACCAGTGATTCAGTCAAGTGTTCATTTCATTGAGATAAAAAATACACTTTCCATTCTTTACACGGAAACCGAATAAAAGAAAACAAAATCCGACAAGAACATGAACACATGCTCATGACATACTTTACCACTGAAATATGAATAAAGAACTACAGGGGACAAATATTACACAAATTTCAATTTCATGCAGAATCGCTCTTTTAGTAGTGAATTTTCCTACTTTTAAACTAATTCATTGCACTATCTTTATATTTTCTTTAACATAACACACAGTTATATGTGCGAGCATCATAGCACGAATGTCTGAGACTGTAGTATAAGAATCAAATATGGTTGCAATAATTATAAAATATTATGTGCCATACACATTTCTGTCGGTAAATTTTAAGTACTGATGCAAGTACAGCCCTACATTTTCCGGCAATATTTTTCTTGTAATGTTATGACTAAATGCACAACTTACAGAGAAAAAAAACAATCACAATGCAATCATATGTATAGCTGTATGGTATAGTATAATATATTCTCTTCAGAAGGGCCTTTTATATTGTGTCAGATCAAATCATTCTACCCATTGACCATTGTCATGTTTGTAGTTCACAGTGAAATATGATAAGAAGGGCAGAGTTTAGAAGTACATATTATGTGTGTAGGGTTTAATCTCATGTTTTCAAAATGTGCACTTTTTACTTGTGCAATTTCGTTGAATTGTAGTCGTCATTGATTGTAATATAGGCATCTTTTCTAAAAGTTTAGGTGGCCGTGAAAACGGCCGTTTTGTATTTGTCAGAGACAAAGAAATTTAAGCTCTCTCGCCACGGATACGTCTGGCAAGCTGGATGTCTTTGGGCATGATGGTGACTCTCTTGGCGTGGATAGCGCACAAGTTGGTGTCCTCAAAGAGTCCAACAAGGTAAGCTTCGCTGGCTTCCTGGAGAGCCATGACGGCGGAGCTCTGGAATCGCAGATCAGTCTTGAAGTCCTGAGCAATCTCACGGACCAGACGCTGGAAGGGCAATTTCCTGATGAGCAACTCTGTGCTTTTCTGGTATCTCCTGATCTCACGGAGAGCGACGGTTCCGGGCCTGTATCTGTGGGGTTTCTTGACTCCACCAGTGGCTGGGGCGCTCTTACGGGCGGCCTTGGTAGCCAGTTGTTTACGTGGAGCCTTTCCTCCGGTAGATTTTCTTGCAGTCTGCTTTGTACGAGCCATCTTCGACGAGTGTCAAATGAATGAATGAGGCAGTTCGCTCTCTGTATAAATTTTATACCGAGTCGATGAATAACAGGTCTGCCTTCAAAATCACCGCGCCCTCACTAACGACCATTGCCATTGGTTATCTAACTGAGAGAGCTGGCCTGTGATTAGTCGGTAATAACTCGTGCCCATTGGCCCGGTGCAAAATCATTTCAATCCGGCTTTTGCACAGAATTTGTGAACTTAGAAAATTAGGCGTATATCGGTGAAATTTGAATTTAAGAGATACAGAAAAGCAACCAGTATAAGACTAACAGCAAATTTCGATAGAAATACAACATATACATGTCTTTAAAACTATTCAGCGATTTTCATGTTCATAATCAGATTAAAATCAACAACTCATAGCAACTCAATGCATACATGTAGGCCCTATAATCCGTTTAAAAATACATCCATCAAATTCATAACTGATATAATGTATATGTATACCCTAAAAGGTCGAGTCGCATTATATATTTTTTTCAGAAGCCAAAAATGTTTAGAGAAGAGAGAACAATACATAATCAAGATGCACTAAGTACGTTGTATATATATGTACACATATTAGAATATTAAAACAAAAACAAAATATATAAATAAATAAATAAACTTACCACGATATCTCAGAAAATGCCATGGGATGTAATCCAGTGCACTCATCCTGTAAATGCAGAGAGAAATGAGAATAGTCTGCTGTTCCCACATTCATAGTGACTGACACAATCATGTATATTTCATCCTGTATATGCACATTTCACATGTTCCTGTCCTGTAGAATTCAACAAAATAATAATTATGACTATGCCCCTTATTTATTTTTTGTTTGCTTTTGAAAAAGATTGACAAGCATGAATTCAATCACATGTCAAATAAAAAAAAAAAGGTAATGTGCATGCAGCCTCATCCTACATCTATGATTAGATATGTACTTGTTGAATTAACAATTACATTTAAATGAGTGTTAGGTGTTTGGTGGGTTATTTATGGGTTTTTTGGTGGTTTTTTTTGTAATGTTGGGGACAGAGGCAGGGTGGGCATGCTATTGTTTAAAAAAAAAGATATCATTTGCACATTAATATTATTTTTTTTACAAGTTTAATATAAAGGCTAAAAATGTCATATTCATTACATGTTTCATGTGAATATATGTCAAGTGCAGAGACTAACATTTTCTAAATATAGGAAAACATGCACAGATAGTAATAATGCACGTCAATTCATTTTGTTTGTGTCTGTTTTTTGTTCATTATATCATTCATAATCAATGGATGATATTTCCAATACAAATGAAGAAATAAAGTAATGAATGAATGAATACATGGAATGAATACCGACAGTCGTCACCTTTTTTTTTTATGCGATTTTAAAAACTATGTTTTATTAGATATGCACCCAAGCATGTAATATTACATTTATGACACACACACACACACACATGTACGTTTCTTTGTTATTTGTAATTGAGACATCTTTTCGAAAAATATGGGTAGCCCTGAAAAGGGCTTTTTTTTTTATAAAGTGAGCAATCTGCAGTGATGCTGGAATTGCTTATTTCTTTGCTGCTGCCTTCTTGGGAGTCTTGGCTTTCTTTGCAGCTGACTTCTTAGGTGTCTTGACCTTCTTTGGCTTGGCTGCTGCCTTCTTTGGGGATTTAGTTGCTGCCTTCTTCTTTGGAGTCTTAACCTTCTTCGGTCCGGCTGCTTTCTTGGGGGACTTCTTCTTCTTCTCTGCAGTCTTTTTCTCTCCGGCTACCTTCTTTGGTTTTGCTGCTGCGGCCTTCTTGGGTTTTGCTGCCTTAGGCTTGGCAACTTTCTTGGCCTTTGGCTTCTTCTCAGTCTTGGGCTTGTCACCAAGCTTGAAGGAGCCACTGGCGCCTGTGCCCTTGGCTTGTTTCAGAGCACCTTTCTTCACTCCGTTCTTCAGAGCCATTTTCAAGTGGGCGTTGATGGAGTTGACGTCGTTGCCGACTTTGTAGTTGGCCATTATGTACTTTAGAATGGCTTGTCTGGAAGATCCGCCACGCTCTTTCAAAGATTCCAGGGCGGCCCTGATCATGTCAACGTACTTGGGGTGCGCTGCTGGCACCTTAGGCTTTGTAACCTTCTTCTTGGCTGGGGTTGTGGTTGCTGTATCTGCCATGGTTTCGGACGAAATGGAAACGGCGTTCTATTCACTGCGAACTAAGACGAGGAAATAATGGGGTCACAAGCACTCGCTGTTTTTGTTTACATCGAGCGCGGACGTCCTCGAAAACATCCCCTAAAATCGAAGCGCTTGTTCATACTGAGGTCGATGTGTGTTTTGATGTTGGTGTTTGCATCCTTGTTTCGACGTTTCATAGGCCGCAATTGTAACTATTCTACTAAAAACACGTAATGTGGATATATCTGTAAAGTATTATCTGCGTTTCGCCCGTAAAAATATCACGAAAATAATCAAAATTAAACGAAAACATAGGCCAGACTATCATTTTGCAACTGCACAGACAGCTAAAAGTCGCGCAATCTCTCTAAAAATTATATTTTTTTACAACTTATTCAGGGCTATAACCTGTTCACTTACTGAGACATGTATACTCAATGTCGTTTATTGTGGGGTGAAGTAATTCATGTTTCTTTTTTAACGAAACACGCGACAGCTCCGTGCATCCAGAAACACGCCACACAAATATACGTGCCGGGAAAATGTTTACTCTAGAAATGATTATAAATTTAAAAACCTGTCGGATAGAACAAATGAGACCAACACATAAATATCAAATTTGACAAAGGAAAAAACTATATGTTAGTTTATCTATTACACGCAGCATTCTAGTGCAAAATACGCTGTAAAATCGTTTTGCTTATATACGAATTGTAATCCGATTTGTAAATCTACAAATTGTGCGAACATTCACGTGAATTTCTCCATAGTCTGTATCATCTATATGCGCCAAGTGTCTATTTATTTTATTTTTTTTTTATTTATTTATCTCTCTCTCTCTCTCTCTCTCTCTCTCTCTCTCTTTTTTAAAGTCTGGCGATTTCCTTTACAAAATTAAATCGGGGAAAACGTTGATTACATGCAGTCAGGGACGAGGATGGTATATTAATTGACAGCGTAATAGAAATGAAATTAATCGAAATACAAACAGAATGTGCAAATCGGAATCAAAATATTGAACACAGACAGTTTTAAATTAATGTGTGTGTGTTTCTTTTTTCTTGAAAGCAGCTGCACGCACGCTAATATATACCGTTGTCTCGATAATCTAAGAAGCGTGTATCTACGTGTGCTTTTTATATAAATGCTTATGTGCATGTACACTGCATATTATAGAGGCATCTTTTCGAAAAATATGGGTGGCCGTGAAAACGGCCGTTTGGTATAGACAAAAAAGTCGACAGAGCTGACTTTTTACTTGGCGGCGGGCTTCTGGGTCTTCTTGGGGAGGAGCACGGCCTGGATGTTGGGCAGAACACCACCCTGGGCGATGGTCACGCCGGACAGAAGTTTGTTCAACTCCTCGTCGTTGCGGATGGCCAGCTGCAGGTGACGGGGGATGATTCTGGTCTTTTTGTTGTCACGGGCTGCGTTGCCTGCCAACTCCAACACTTCAGCGGCCAAGTACTCAAGAACGGCGGCCAGGTACACAGGGGCACCGGCTCCGACTCTCTCGGCGTAGTTGCCCTTCCTCAGCAGACGGTGGATACGACCCACGGGGAACTGAAGTCCGGCACGGGATGATCGGCTCTTTGCCTTTCCCTTCACTTTACCTTTACCACGTCCAGACATTTTCAAGTTGTAGGTTGGGTGCTGACAAAATGATATCAACGAATAACACACGATGCGCTGCGCCACGCTATTTAAACACTTCCACGGATTGAAATGTTCCGCCAATCGCTACGCTTGTCTTATACGCACCTCGGGCAAACCGACCAATTTAATGTTTACAAGGACGTCCGCAATTTACCTGTTCGCTTCAATCCCCCTCGCGTGATATATAAGGCCGCGATTCGCTTAGCGCCACTCATAGTTTCAGTTTGCCAGCAATCTGTAAACATGCCACCCAAAGTCGGATCTAAAGGAGCTAAGAAAGCCGCCACCAAGGCCAAGGCCCAGAGAACTGGGGACAAGAAAAAGCGCAGGAGGAGGAGGGAATCCTACGCTATCTACATCTACAAAGTCCTGAAGCAGGTGCACCCTGACACTGGAGTTTCCAGCAAGGCCATGAGCATCATGAATTCTTTCGTCAATGACATCTTCGAGAGAATCGCCGCCGAGGCTTCCCGCCTGGCCCACTACAACAAACGCTCAACCATCACCAGCAGAGAAATCCAGACTGCAGTCCGTCTTCTCCTGCCCGGTGAATTGGCCAAGCACGCTGTCTCTGAAGGCACCAAGGCTGTCACCAAGTACACCAGCAGCAAGTAAACTGCAAGCAGTGGCAGTTTGATAAAACAAAACGGCCCTTTTCAGGGCCACACAAATTTTTCGAAAAGCTACCATCTTTATAATGCAATAGTAAACAACTGTTTCAGTTGTGTGTACTGGTTGTGTCATTGTAATGCTGTCAATTTCTTAAACAGTCCTTTAAGAAAAATAAACAAATACATGAAGAAAAAAAAACCCCTCAAATACACATACATCAAACACAAATTATGCATCAGAGGGGTACGTACATGTACAATAAAAACAAAATCTTTCCCAATTACAGCACATGTGCCCGATTTCCACAGATTTCTCCTATTTTCGATGTAATAGTCTTAGAGTACAGAAGATTCCCATTGGTTGTGTTTATTTATAGTTGTGTTTATATATAGTTGTGTTTATTTATAATGGCACATAACTGATAGTTATGACTGAACAATTTAACATATGATCTGTCTGTTGAATACTATTATCTAATGTTATAATAAATCTGTAACAACATATTCTGGGCACACAACTATGCTGTATATTCTAATTTATTTCCCCACCTATTAATTGTTACAACGATAATTCACTTCCGCAGATTTTAAGACTTGAATATGGTCCACAATAGCCCATATATTATTTCATTGTAATTTATTGATATTCAAATATCAGAAAACAATCAATAAATGATGTGTTTATGTTTACATATTATGTGTCTATTTAAACATGTTATAATATAGATTTTTGGAATAAAAAAATAACCAAACATTTATATCCAACAGCTGGTGAAATATATTGCTTTGTTTAAACTGCACGGAATGATTTGGTCCTTATTCTAAATATCAAGATTGTTAAAAAAGAAATAATAAAAATACAAATATGGTTGGGTTGAATGAAATAAGGTGCAATTGATATTTTTTATGAGTTATAGTACTAGTCAAATTTGAATATAGAAAGCATGTCGGGGAAAGGTGTGATTGACAATGATGTGTGTGTGTCTTGTTTTTTTTTTTTTTTGGGGGGGGGGGGGGGGGGTGGGTTAGGGAACGGGTGGTGGTTTGACCTTGCCTTAACATTAACTATTTATCATTAACCCTTTCTGTATTCCACTAACTTCTATTCTTTATGTCAGATATACATATATCATAACCCAGTATGTACAACATTTCACAACATGTGTGATAGAGGCATCTTTTCTAAAAATTTGGTGGCCGTTAAAACGGCCGTTTGTTGTCCTGTGCGTGTAGCACAAAGGCGGTTGGTTGTCTAACCACCGAATCCGTAGAGGGTACGTCCCTGTCTCTTCAGAGCGTAGACAACGTCCATGGCTGTGACGGTCTTCCTCTTGGCGTGCTCTGTGTATGTGACAGCGTCACGGATGACGTTCTCAAGGAACACCTTCAGGACACCACGGGTCTCCTCGTAGATGAGTCCGGAGATACGTTTGACTCCACCTCTGCGTGCAAGACGACGGATGGCGGGCTTGGTGATACCCTGGATGTTATCTCTCAAGACTTTCCTGTGACGCTTGGCGCCCCCCTTTCCAAGTCCTTTTCCTCCTTTACCACGTCCAGACATGTTTTCTCTCAGTTAAAGTGTACTGAAATGATTATCTACTGCCGCGTGAACAGCTTATAAAGCCCTTTATTTACGACCCGTGAGAGAGCATTCTACCTTGAAAAGTTCGGCAGGGAAAAATTAGCAATAAGTAAACTCAACGCTGATTGGCTACAGTGTAAACGCGCCTCGGCGCTTGTTTGTTGACATGTTGTCTGCAGGCACTTTTCTCTTATATTTAATAAAACTTTTTTGGGTTTCTTTTTTTTTTAAAAGAGGGATGGTGGTATTGAATAAATCATTTGTTCCAGATTTTCTACATCTTACCAAAACATAGGAACACAATAATTATTATCATTTTGCTTTTGTTTAATATCATTTTTAAAGTGTAAACACACATTCTGTATTAAATCTAGTAATAAATACATGCAAAGAATAAAAAATCATTTTTCTTACCGTTGAGTACATATCAAAATGAAAACATAATGCAATATGATGATATTTACTTTAGCAATTTCAGTTATAGTGTAATTTCAATGTGTATTTCTTCCCTTTTTGATGAATTATGCACCAGTGATTCAGTCAAGTGTTCATTTCATTGAGATAAAAAATACACTTTCCATTCTTTACACGGAAACCGAATAAAAGAAAACAAAATCCGACAAGAACATGAACACATGCTCATGACATACTTTACCACTGAAATATGAATAAAGAACTACAGGGGACAAATATTACACAAATTTCAATTTCATGCAGAATCGCTCTTTTAGTAGTGAATTTTCCTACTTTTAAACTAATTCATTGCACTATCTTTATATTTTCTTTAACATAACACACAGTTATATGTGCGAGCATCATAGCACGAATGTCTGAGACTGTAGTATAAGAATCAAATATGGTTGCAATAATTATAAAATATTATGTGCCATACACATTTCTGTCGGTAAATTTTAAGTACTGATGCAAGTACAGCCCTACATTTTCCGGCAATATTTTTCTTGTAATGTTATGACTAAATGCACAACTTACAGAGAAAAAAAACAATCACAATGCAATCATATGTATAGCTGTATGGTATAGTATAATATATTCTCTTCAGAAGGGCCTTTTATATTGTGTCAGATCAAATCATTCTACCCATTGACCATTGTCATGTTTGTAGTTCACAGTGAAATATGATAAGAAGGGCAGAGTTTAGAAGTACATATTATGTGTGTAGGGTTTAATCTCATGTTTTCAAAATGTGCACTTTTTACTTGTGCAATTTCGTTGAATTGTAGTCGTCATTGATTGTAATATAGGCATCTTTTCTAAAAGTTTAGGTGGCCGTGAAAACGGCCGTTTTGTATTTGTCAGAGACAAAGAAATTTAAGCTCTCTCGCCACGGATACGTCTGGCAAGCTGGATGTCTTTGGGCATGATGGTGACTCTCTTGGCGTGGATAGCGCACAAGTTGGTGTCCTCAAAGAGTCCAACAAGGTAAGCTTCGCTGGCTTCCTGGAGAGCCATGACGGCGGAGCTCTGGAATCGCAGATCAGTCTTGAAGTCCTGAGCAATCTCACGGACCAGACGCTGGAAGGGCAATTTCCTGATGAGCAACTCTGTGCTTTTCTGGTATCTCCTGATCTCACGGAGAGCGACGGTTCCGGGCCTGTATCTGTGGGGTTTCTTGACTCCACCAGTGGCTGGGGCGCTCTTACGGGCGGCCTTGGTAGCCAGTTGTTTACGTGGAGCCTTTCCTCCGGTAGATTTTCTTGCAGTCTGCTTTGTACGAGCCATCTTCGACGAGTGTCAAATGAATGAATGAGGCAGTTCGCTCTCTGTATAAATTTTATACCGAGTCGATGAATAACAGGTCTGCCTTCAAAATCACCGCGCCCTCACTAACGACCATTGCCATTGGTTATCTAACTGAGAGAGCTGGCCTGTGATTAGTCGGTAATAACTCGTGCCCATTGGCCCGGTGCAAAATCATTTCAATCCGGCTTTTGCACAGAATTTGTGAACTTAGAAAATTAGGCGTATATCGGTGAAATTTGAATTTAAGAGATACAGAAAAGCAACCAGTATAAGACTAACAGCAAATTTCGATAGAAATACAACATATACATGTCTTTAAAACTATTCAGCGATTTTCATGTTCATAATCAGATTAAAATCAACAACTCATAGCAACTCAATGCATACATGTAGGCCCTATAATCCGTTTAAAAATACATCCATCAAATTCATAACTGATATAATGTATATGTATACCCTAAAAGGTCGAGTCGCATTATATATTTTTTTCAGAAGCCAAAAATGTTTAGAGAAGAGAGAACAATACATAATCAAGATGCACTAAGTACGTTGTATATATATGTACACATATTAGAATATTAAAACAAAAACAAAATATATAAATAAATAAATAAACTTACCACGATATCTCAGAAAATGCCATGGGATGTAATCCAGTGCACTCATCCTGTAAATGCAGAGAGAAATGAGAATAGTCTGCTGTTCCCACATTCATAGTGACTGACACAATCATGTATATTTCATCCTGTATATGCACATTTCACATGTTCCTGTCCTGTAGAATTCAACAAAATAATAATTATGACTATGCCCCTTATTTATTTTTTGTTTGCTTTTGAAAAAGATTGACAAGCATGAATTCAATCACATGTCAAATAAAAAAAAAAAGGTAATGTGCATGCAGCCTCATCCTACATCTATGATTAGATATGTACTTGTTGAATTAACAATTACATTTAAATGAGTGTTAGGTGTTTGGTGGGTTATTTATGGGTTTTTTGGTGGTTTTTTTTGTAATGTTGGGGACAGAGGCAGGGTGGGCATGCTATTGTTTAAAAAAAAAGATATCATTTGCACATTAATATTATTTTTTTTACAAGTTTAATATAAAGGCTAAAAATGTCATATTCATTACATGTTTCATGTGAATATATGTCAAGTGCAGAGACTAACATTTTCTAAATATAGGAAAACATGCACAGATAGTAATAATGCACGTCAATTCATTTTGTTTGTGTCTGTTTTTTGTTCATTATATCATTCATAATCAATGGATGATATTTCCAATACAAATGAAGAAATAAAGTAATGAATGAATGAATACATGGAATGAATACCGACAGTCGTCACCTTTTTTTTTTATGCGATTTTAAAAACTATGTTTTATTAGATATGCACCCAAGCATGTAATATTACATTTATGACACACACACACACACACACATGTACGTTTCTTTGTTATTTGTAATTGAGACATCTTTTCGAAAAATATGGGTAGCCCTGAAAAGGGCTTTTTTTTTTATAAAGTGAGCAATCTGCAGTGATGCTGGAATTGCTTATTTCTTTGCTGCTGCCTTCTTGGGAGTCTTGGCTTTCTTTGCAGCTGACTTCTTAGGTGTCTTGACCTTCTTTGGCTTGGCTGCTGCCTTCTTTGGGGATTTAGTTGCTGCCTTCTTCTTTGGAGTCTTAACCTTCTTCGGTCCGGCTGCTTTCTTGGGGGACTTCTTCTTCTTCTCTGCAGTCTTTTTCTCTCCGGCTACCTTCTTTGGTTTTGCTGCTGCGGCCTTCTTGGGTTTTGCTGCCTTAGGCTTGGCAACTTTCTTGGCCTTTGGCTTCTTCTCAGTCTTGGGCTTGTCACCAAGCTTGAAGGAGCCACTGGCGCCTGTGCCCTTGGCTTGTTTCAGAGCACCTTTCTTCACTCCGTTCTTCAGAGCCATTTTCAAGTGGGCGTTGATGGAGTTGACGTCGTTGCCGACTTTGTAGTTGGCCATTATGTACTTTAGAATGGCTTGTCTGGAAGATCCGCCACGCTCTTTCAAAGATTCCAGGGCGGCCCTGATCATGTCAACGTACTTGGGGTGCGCTGCTGGCACCTTAGGCTTTGTAACCTTCTTCTTGGCTGGGGTTGTGGTTGCTGTATCTGCCATGGTTTCGGACGAAATGGAAACGGCGTTCTATTCACTGCGAACTAAGACGAGGAAATAATGGGGTCACAAGCACTCGCTGTTTTTGTTTACATCGAGCGCGGACGTCCTCGAAAACATCCCCTAAAATCGAAGCGCTTGTTCATACTGAGGTCGATGTGTGTTTTGATGTTGGTGTTTGCATCCTTGTTTCGACGTTTCATAGGCCGCAATTGTAACTATTCTACTAAAAACACGTAATGTGGATATATCTGTAAAGTATTATCTGCGTTTCGCCCGTAAAAATATCACGAAAATAATCAAAATTAAACGAAAACATAGGCCAGACTATCATTTTGCAACTGCACAGACAGCTAAAAGTCGCGCAATCTCTCTAAAAATTATATTTTTTTACAACTTATTCAGGGCTATAACCTGTTCACTTACTGAGACATGTATACTCAATGTCGTTTATTGTGGGGTGAAGTAATTCATGTTTCTTTTTTAACGAAACACGCGACAGCTCCGTGCATCCAGAAACACGCCACACAAAAATACGTGCCGGGAAAATGTTTACTCTAGAAATGATTATAAATTTAAAAACCTGTCGGATAGAACAAATGAGACCAACACATAAATATCAAATTTGACAAAGGAAAAAACTATATGTTAGTTTATCTATTACACGCAGCATTCTAGTGCGAAATACGCTGTAAAATCGTTTTGCTTATATACGAATTGTAATCCGACAAAGAAAAAAAAAATTCCATTCCTTTATTCCTTCACTAATTAATTAAACAAACTAAAATTTGTAAAAAAGAATTTTTATTTTAAAAATCCATTTCATTCATTCATTCATTCATTCATTCATTCATTCATTCATTCATTCATTCATTCATTTTGTATTCATCGCGAACCTATCTTTTTTTATCGTACCGAATGGTTTAGCTGCGCCTCAGAGTGTACACCATTACCTTAAATTAGAAAGAAATAATATGCGGTACCAAATATGTAATAAACTTTTCCAAGAATGTCATGCGACCAGCATGCGAAGTTAAAACACTTATTCACAGAACACACATTTCATCCCACATTGGTATTTGCATGATCTCTCGTTTAATTTTTCATCCTATATTAATTCTAATACTGTAGATTTGATTGAAACCATCTACCAGCAACGTGTGAGGCAAAAATCGTAAACTTATTATCTCGAGCTACCTCCAAAAAAAAAAAAAAAAAAAAAAAAAAAAAAAAAAAATCACATGTACATCAGATTGCATTTATAGATATATCCATAAGCCTATACAGATGTAGATTTCGAAATTAATGCACACACAATTTATACAATATTCACCCCTAGCTTTCAATATCATTGATCTCTGACATAAATGTATCATTCACAGTAGCACTTCATCGAGTATAAGTACATATGAATCGTAATAATTTAACATTTATGTGACAGGGTATGCATGTGTGTATATATATACGTTTCTTATCAATGGGTTTCAAACACTTCAGTTATATAAACACAGAAACCTAGAATTGTATATTTCCTTTTATACGACAAGTCGTTATCCAAGCACACAAAATCAGTTCAGTTAGAAATGTTATTAATTAACGACCTGGTTAAATATACAGCACGCAAATTGTGCGAACATTCACGTGAATTTCTCCATAGTCTGTATCATCTATATGCGCCAAGTGTCTATTTATTTTATTTTTTTTTATTTATTTATCTCTCTCTCTCTCTCTCTTTTTTAAAGTCTGGCGATTTCCTTTACAAAATTAAATCGGGGAAAACGTTGATTACATGCAGTCAGGGACGAGGATGGTATATTAATTGACAGCGTAATAGAAATGAAATTAATCGAAATACAAACAGAATGTGCAAATCGGAATCAAAATATTGAACACAGACAGTTTTAAATTAATGTGTGTGTGTTTCTTTTTTCTTGAAAGCAGCTGCACGCACGCTAATATATACCGTTGTCTCGATAATCTAAGAAGCGTGTATCTACGTGTGCTTTTTATATAAATGCTTATGTGCATGTACACTGCATATTATAGAGGCATCTTTTCGAAAAATATGGGTGGCCGTGAAAACGGCCGTTTGGTATAGACAAAAAAGTCGACAGAGCTGACTTTTTACTTGGCGGCGGGCTTCTGGGTCTTCTTGGGGAGGAGCACGGCCTGGATGTTGGGCAGAACACCACCCTGGGCGATGGTCACGCCGGACAGAAGTTTGTTCAACTCCTCGTCGTTGCGGATGGCCAGCTGCAGGTGACGGGGGATGATTCTGGTCTTTTTGTTGTCACGGGCTGCGTTGCCTGCCAACTCCAACACTTCAGCGGCCAAGTACTCAAGAACGGCGGCCAGGTACACAGGGGCACCGGCTCCGACTCTCTCGGCGTAGTTGCCCTTCCTCAGCAGACGGTGGATACGACCCACGGGGAACTGAAGTCCGGCACGGGATGATCGGCTCTTTGCCTTTCCCTTCACTTTACCTCCTTTACCACGTCCAGACATTTTCAAGTTGTAGGTTGGGTGCTGACAAAATGATATCAACGAATAACACACGATGCGCTGCGCCACGCTATTTAAACACTTCCACGGATTGAAATGTTCCGCCAATCGCTACGCTTGTCTTATACGCACCTCGGGCAAACCGACCAATTTAATGTTTACAAGGACGTCCGCAATTTACCTGTTCGCTTCAATCCCCCTCGCGTGATATATAAGGCCGCGATTCGCTTAGCGCCACTCATAGTTTCAGTTTGCCAGCAATCTGTAAACATGCCACCCAAAGTCGGATCTAAAGGAGCTAAGAAAGCCGCCACCAAGGCCAAGGCCCAGAGAACTGGGGACAAGAAAAAGCGCAGGAGGAGGAGGGAATCCTACGCTATCTACATCTACAAAGTCCTGAAGCAGGTGCACCCTGACACTGGAGTTTCCAGCAAGGCCATGAGCATCATGAATTCTTTCGTCAATGACATCTTCGAGAGAATCGCCGCCGAGGCTTCCCGCCTGGCCCACTACAACAAACGCTCAACCATCACCAGCAGAGAAATCCAGACTGCAGTCCGTCTTCTCCTGCCCGGTGAATTGGCCAAGCACGCTGTCTCTGAAGGCACCAAGGCTGTCACCAAGTACACCAGCAGCAAGTAAACTGCAAGCAGTGGCAGTTTGATAAAACAAAACGGCCCTTTTCAGGGCCACACAAATTTTTCGAAAAGCTACCATCTTTATAATGCAATAGTAAACAACTGTTTCAGTTGTGTGTACTGGTTGTGTCATTGTAATGCTGTCAATTTCTTAAACAGTCCTTTAAGAAAAATAAACAAATACATGAAGAAAAAAAAACCCCTCAAATACACATACATCAAACACAAATTATGCATCAGAGGGGTACGTACATGTACAATAAAAACAAAATCTTTCCCAATTACAGCACATGTGCCCGATTTCCACAGATTTCTCCTATTTTCGATGTAATAGTCTTAGAGTACAGAAGATTCCCATTGGTTGTGTTTATTTATAGTTGTGTTTATATATAGTTGTGTTTATTTATAATGGCACATAACTGATAGTTATGACTGAACAATTTAACATATGATCTGTCTGTTGAATACTATTATCTAATGTTATAATAAATCTGTAACAACATATTCTGGGCACACAACTATGCTGTATATTCTAATTTATTTCCCCACCTATTAATTGTTACAACGATAATTCACTTCCGCAGATTTTAAGACTTGAATATGGTCCACAATAGCCCATATATTATTTCATTGTAATTTATTGATATTCAAATATCAGAAAACAATCAATAAATGATGTGTTTATGTTTACATATTATGTGTCTATTTAAACATGTTATAATATAGATTTTTGGAATAAAAAAATAACCAAACATTTATATCCAACAGCTGGTGAAATATATTGCTTTGTTTAAACTGCACGGAATGATTTGGTCCTTATTCTAAATATCAAGATTGTTAAAAAAGAAATAATAAAAATACAAATATGGTTGGGTTGAATGAAATAAGGTGCAATTGATATTTTTTATGAGTTATAGTACTAGTCAAATTTGAATATAGAAAGCATGTCGGGGAAAGGTGTGATTGACAATGATGTGTGTGTGTCTTGTTTTTTTTTTTTTTTGGGGGGGGGGGGGGGGGGTGGGTTAGGGAACGGGTGGTGGTTTGACCTTGCCTTAACATTAACTATTTATCATTAACCCTTTCTGTATTCCACTAACTTCTATTCTTTATGTCAGATATACATATATCATAACCCAGTATGTACAACATTTCACAACATGTGTGATAGAGGCATCTTTTCTAAAAATTTGGTGGCCGTTAAAACGGCCGTTTGTTGTCCTGTGCGTGTAGCACAAAGGCGGTTGGTTGTCTAACCACCGAATCCGTAGAGGGTACGTCCCTGTCTCTTCAGAGCGTAGACAACGTCCATGGCTGTGACGGTCTTCCTCTTGGCGTGCTCTGTGTATGTGACAGCGTCACGGATGACGTTCTCAAGGAACACCTTCAGGACACCACGGGTCTCCTCGTAGATGAGTCCGGAGATACGTTTGACTCCACCTCTGCGTGCAAGACGACGGATGGCGGGCTTGGTGATACCCTGGATGTTATCTCTCAAGACTTTCCTGTGACGCTTGGCGCCCCCCTTTCCAAGTCCTTTTCCTCCTTTACCACGTCCAGACATGTTTTCTCTCAGTTAAAGTGTACTGAAATGATTATCTACTGCCGCGTGAACAGCTTATAAAGCCCTTTATTTACGACCCGTGAGAGAGCATTCTACCTTGAAAAGTTCGGCAGGGAAAAATTAGCAATAAGTAAACTCAACGCTGATTGGCTACAGTGTAAACGCGCCTCGGCGCTTGTTTGTTGACATGTTGTCTGCAGGCACTTTTCTCTTATATTTAATAAAACTTTTTTGGGTTTCTTTTTTTTTTAAAAGAGGGATGGTGGTATTGAATAAATCATTTGTTCCAGATTTTCTACATCTTACCAAAACATAGGAACACAATAATTATTATCATTTTGCTTTTGTTTAATATCATTTTTAAAGTGTAAACACACATTCTGTATTAAATCTAGTAATAAATACATGCAAAGAATAAAAAATCATTTTTCTTACCGTTGAGTACATATCAAAATGAAAACATAATGCAATATGATGATATTTACTTTAGCAATTTCAGTTATAGTGTAATTTCAATGTGTATTTCTTCCCTTTTTGATGAATTATGCACCAGTGATTCAGTCAAGTGTTCATTTCATTGAGATAAAAAATACACTTTCCATTCTTTACACGGAAACCGAATAAAAGAAAACAAAATCCGACAAGAACATGAACACATGCTCATGACATACTTTACCACTGAAATATGAATAAAGAACTACAGGGGACAAATATTACACAAATTTCAATTTCATGCAGAATCGCTCTTTTAGTAGTGAATTTTCCTACTTTTAAACTAATTCATTGCACTATCTTTATATTTTCTTTAACATAACACACAGTTATATGTGCGAGCATCATAGCACGAATGTCTGAGACTGTAGTATAAGAATCAAATATGGTTGCAATAATTATAAAATATTATGTGCCATACACATTTCTGTCGGTAAATTTTAAGTACTGATGCAAGTACAGCCCTACATTTTCCGGCAATATTTTTCTTGTAATGTTATGACTAAATGCACAACTTACAGAGAAAAAAAACAATCACAATGCAATCATATGTATAGCTGTATGGTATAGTATAATATATTCTCTTCAGAAGGGCCTTTTATATTGTGTCAGATCAAATCATTCTACCCATTGACCATTGTCATGTTTGTAGTTCACAGTGAAATATGATAAGAAGGGCAGAGTTTAGAAGTACATATTATGTGTGTAGGGTTTAATCTCATGTTTTCAAAATGTGCACTTTTTACTTGTGCAATTTCGTTGAATTGTAGTCGTCATTGATTGTAATATAGGCATCTTTTCTAAAAGATTAGGTGGCCGTGAAAACGGCCGTTTTGTATTTGTCAGAGACAAAGAAATTTAAGCTCTCTCGCCACGGATACGTCTGGCAAGCTGGATGTCTTTGGGCATGATGGTGACTCTCTTGGCGTGGATAGCGCACAAGTTGGTGTCCTCAAAGAGTCCAACAAGGTAAGCTTCGCTGGCTTCCTGGAGAGCCATGACGGCGGAGCTCTGGAATCGCAGATCAGTCTTGAAGTCCTGAGCAATCTCACGGACCAGACGCTGGAAGGGCAATTTCCTGATGAGCAACTCTGTGCTTTTCTGGTATCTCCTGATCTCACGGAGAGCGACGGTTCCGGGCCTGTATCTGTGGGGTTTCTTGACTCCACCAGTGGCTGGGGCGCTCTTACGGGCGGCCTTGGTAGCCAGTTGTTTACGTGGAGCCTTTCCTCCGGTAGATTTTCTTGCAGTCTGCTTTGTACGAGCCATCTTCGACGAGTGTCAAATGAATGAATGAGGCAGTTCGCTCTCTGTATAAATTTTATACCGAGTCGATGAATAACAGGTCTGCCTTCAAAATCACCGCGCCCTCACTAACGACCATTGCCATTGGTTATCTAACTGAGAGAGCTGGCCTGTGATTAGTCGGTAATAACTCGTGCCCATTGGCCCGGTGCAAAATCATTTCAATCCGGCTTTTGCACAGAATTTGTGAACTTAGAAAATTAGGCGTATATCGGTGAAATTTGAATTTAAGAGATACAGAAAAGCAACCAGTATAAGACTAACAGCAAATTTCGATAGAAATACAACATATACATGTCTTTAAAACTATTCAGCGATTTTCATGTTCATAATCAGATTAAAATCAACAACTCATAGCAACTCAATGCATACATGTAGGCCCTATAATCCGTTTAAAAATACATCCATCAAATTCATAACTGATATAATGTATATGTATACCCTAAAAGGTCGAGTCGCATTATATATTTTTTTCAGAAGCCAAAAATGTTTAGAGAAGAGAGAACAATACATAATCAAGATGCACTAAGTACGTTGTATATATATGTACACATATTAGAATATTAAAACAAAAACAAAATATATAAATAAATAAATAAACTTACCACGATATCTCAGAAAATGCCATGGGATGTAATCCAGTGCACTCATCCTGTAAATGCAGAGAGAAATGAGAATAGTCTGCTGTTCCCACATTCATAGTGACTGACACAATCATGTATATTTCATCCTGTATATGCACATTTCACATGTTCCTGTCCTGTAGAATTCAACAAAATAATAATTATGACTATGCCCCTTATTTATTTTTTGTTTGCTTTTGAAAAAGATTGACAAGCATGAATTCAATCACATGTCAAATAAAAAAAAAAAGGTAATGTGCATGCAGCCTCATCCTACATCTATGATTAGATATGTACTTGTTGAATTAACAATTACATTTAAATGAGTGTTAGGTGTTTGGTGGGTTATTTATGGGTTTTTTGGTGGTTTTTTTTGTAATGTTGGGGACAGAGGCAGGGTGGGCATGCTATTGTTTAAAAAAAAAGATATCATTTGCACATTAATATTATTTTTTTTACAAGTTTAATATAAAGGCTAAAAATGTCATATTCATTACATGTTTCATGTGAATATATGTCAAGTGCAGAGACTAACATTTTCTAAATATAGGAAAACATGCACAGATAGTAATAATGCACGTCAATTCATTTTGTTTGTGTCTGTTTTTTGTTCATTATATCATTCATAATCAATGGATGATATTTCCAATACAAATGAAGAAATAAAGTAATGAATGAATGAATACATGGAATGAATACCGACAGTCGTCACCTTTTTTTTTTATGCGATTTTAAAAACTATGTTTTATTAGATATGCACCCAAGCATGTAATATTACATTTATGACACACACACACACACACACATGTACGTTTCTTTGTTATTTGTAATTGAGACATCTTTTCGAAAAATATGGGTAGCCCTGAAAAGGGCTTTTTTTTTTATAAAGTGAGCAATCTGCAGTGATGCTGGAATTGCTTATTTCTTTGCTGCTGCCTTCTTGGGAGTCTTGGCTTTCTTTGCAGCTGACTTCTTAGGTGTCTTGACCTTCTTTGGCTTGGCTGCTGCCTTCTTTGGGGATTTAGTTGCTGCCTTCTTCTTTGGAGTCTTAACCTTCTTCGGTCCGGCTGCTTTCTTGGGGGGGACTTCTTCTTCTTCTCTGCAGTCTTTTTCTCTCCGGCTACCTTCTTTGGTTTTGCTGCTGCGGCCTTCTTGGGTTTTGCTGCCTTAGGCTTGGCAACTTTCTTGGCCTTTGGCTTCTTCTCAGTCTTGGGCTTGTCACCAAGCTTGAAGGAGCCACTGGCGCCTGTGCCCTTGGCTTGTTTCAGAGCACCTTTCTTCACTCCGTTCTTCAGAGCCATTTTCAAGTGGGCGTTGATGGAGTTGACGTCGTTGCCGACTTTGTAGTTGGCCATTATGTACTTTAGAATGGCTTGTCTGGAAGATCCGCCACGCTCTTTCAAAGATTCCAGGGCGGCCCTGATCATGTCAACGTACTTGGGGTGCGCTGCTGGCACCTTAGGCTTTGTAACCTTCTTCTTGGCTGGGGTTGTGGTTGCTGTATCTGCCATGGTTTCGGACGAAATGGAAACGGCGTTCTATTCACTGCGAACTAAGACGAGGAAATAATGGGGTCACAAGCACTCGCTGTTTTTGTTTACATCGAGCGCGGACGTCCTCGAAAACATCCCCTAAAATCGAAGCGCTTGTTCATACTGAGGTCGATGTGTGTTTTGATGTTGGTGTTTGCATCCTTGTTTCGACGTTTCATAGGCCGCAATTGTAACTATTCTACTAAAAACACGTAATGTGGATATATCTGTAAAGTATTATCTGCGTTTCGCCCGTAAAAATATCACGAAAATAATCAAAATTAAACGAAAACATAGGCCAGACTATCATTTTGCAACTGCACAGACAGCTAAAAGTCGCGCAATCTCTCTAAAAATTATATTTTTTTACAACTTATTCAGGGCTATAACCTGTTCACTTACTGAGACATGTATACTCAATGTCGTTTATTGTGGGGTGAAGTAATTCATGTTTCTTTTTTAACGAAACACGCGACAGCTCCGTGCATCCAGAAACACGCCACACAAAAATACGTGCCGGGAAAATGTTTACTCTAGAAATGATTATAAATTTAAAAACCTGTCGGATAGAACAAATGAGACCAACACATAAATATCAAATTTGACAAAGGAAAAAACTATATGTTAGTTTATCTATTACACGCAGCATTCTAGTGCGAAATACGCTGTAAAATCGTTTTGCTTATATACGAATTGTAATCCGACAAAGAAAAAAAAAATTCCATTCCTTTATTCCTTCACTAATTAATTAAACAAACTAAAATTTGTAAAAAAGAATTTTTATTTTAAAAATCCATTTCATTCATTCATTCATTCATTCATTCATTCATTCATTCATTCATTCATTCATTTTTTGTATTCATCGCGAACCTATCTTTTTTTATCGTACCGAATGGTTTAGCTGCGCCTCAGAGTGTACACCATTACCTTAAATTAGAAAGAAATAATATGCGGTACCAAATATGTAATAAACTTTTCCAAGAATGTCATGCGACCAGCATGCGAAGTTAAAACACTTATTCACAGAACACACATTTCATCCCACATTGGTATTTGCATGATCTCTCGTTTAATTTTTCATCCTATATTAATTCTAATACTGTAGATTTGATTGAAACCATCTACCAGCAACGTGTGAGGCAAAAATCGTAAACTTATTATCTCGAGCTACCTCCAAAAAAAAAAAAAAAAAAAAAAAAAAAAAAAAAAAATCACATGTACATCAGATTGCATTTATAGATATATCCATAAGCCTATACAGATGTAGATTTCGAAATTAATGCACACACAATTTATACAATATTCACCCCTAGCTTTCAATATCATTGATCTCTGACATAAATGTATCATTCACAGTAGCACTTCATCGAGTATAAGTACATATGAATCGTAATAATTTAACATTTATGTGACAGGGTATGCATGTGTGTATATATATACGTTTCTTATCAATGGGTTTCAAACACTTCAGTTATATAAACACAGAAACCTAGAATTGTATATTTCCTTTTATACGACAAGTCGTTATCCAAGCACACAAAATCAGTTCAGTTAGAAATGTTATTAATTAACGACCTGGTTAAATATACAGCACGCAAATTGTGCGAACATTCACGTGAATTTCTCCATAGTCTGTATCATCTATATGCGCCAAGTGTCTATTTATTTTATTTTTTTTTATTTATTTATCTCTCTCTCTCTCTCTCTTTTTTAAAGTCTGGCGATTTCCTTTACAAAATTAAATCGGGGAAAACGTTGATTACATGCAGTCAGGGACGAGGATGGTATATTAATTGACAGCGTAATAGAAATGAAATTAATCGAAATACAAACAGAATGTGCAAATCGGAATCAAAATATTGAACACAGACAGTTTTAAATTAATGTGTGTGTGTTTCTTTTTTCTTGAAAGCAGCTGCACGCACGCTAATATATACCGTTGTCTCGATAATCTAAGAAGCGTGTATCTACGTGTGCTTTTTATATAAATGCTTATGTGCATGTACACTGCATATTATAGAGGCATCTTTTCGAAAAATATGGGTGGCCGTGAAAACGGCCGTTTGGTATAGACAAAAAAGTCGACAGAGCTGACTTTTTACTTGGCGGCGGGCTTCTGGGTCTTCTTGGGGAGGAGCACGGCCTGGATGTTGGGCAGAACACCACCCTGGGCGATGGTCACGCCGGACAGAAGTTTGTTCAACTCCTCGTCGTTGCGGATGGCCAGCTGCAGGTGACGGGGGATGATTCTGGTCTTTTTGTTGTCACGGGCTGCGTTGCCTGCCAACTCCAACACTTCAGCGGCCAAGTACTCAAGAACGGCGGCCAGGTACACAGGGGCACCGGCTCCGACTCTCTCGGCGTAGTTGCCCTTCCTCAGCAGACGGTGGATACGACCCACGGGGAACTGAAGTCCGGCACGGGATGATCGGCTCTTTGCCTTTCCCTTCACTTTACCTCCTTTACCACGTCCAGACATTTTCAAGTTGTAGGTTGGGTGCTGACAAAATGATATCAACGAATAACACACGATGCGCTGCGCCACGCTATTTAAACACTTCCACGGATTGAAATGTTCCGCCAATCGCTACGCTTGTCTTATACGCACCTCGGGCAAACCGACCAATTTAATGTTTACAAGGACGTCCGCAATTTACCTGTTCGCTTCAATCCCCCTCGCGTGATATATAACGCCGCGATTCGCTTAGCGCCACTCATAGTTTCAGTTTGCCAGCAATCTGTAAACATGCCACCCAAAGTCGGATCTAAAGGAGCTAAGAAAGCCGCCACCAAGGCCAAGGCCCAGAGAACTGGGGACAAGAAAAAGCGCAGGAGGAGGAGGGAATCCTACGCTATCTACATCTACAAAGTCCTGAAGCAGGTGCACCCTGACACTGGAGTTTCCAGCAAGGCCATGAGCATCATGAATTCTTTCGTCAATGACATCTTCGAGAGAATCGCCGCCGAGGCTTCCCGCCTGGCCCACTACAACAAACGCTCAACCATCACCAGCAGAGAAATCCAGACTGCAGTCCGTCTTCTCCTGCCCGGTGAATTGGCCAAGCACGCTGTCTCTGAAGGCACCAAGGCTGTCACCAAGTACACCAGCAGCAAGTAAACTGCAAGCAGTGGCAGTTTGATAAAACAAAACGGCCCTTTTCAGGGCCACACAAATTTTTCGAAAAGCTACCATCTTTATAATGCAATAGTAAACAACTGTTTCAGTTGTGTGTACTGGTTGTGTCATTGTAATGCTGTCAATTTCTTAAACAGTCCTTTAAGAAAAATAAACAAATACATGAAGAAAAAAAAACCCCTCAAATACACATACATCAAACACAAATTATGCATCAGAGGGGTACGTACATGTACAATAAAAACAAAATCTTTCCCAATTACAGCACATGTGCCCGATTTCCACAGATTTCTCCTATTTTCGATGTAATAGTCTTAGAGTACAGAAGATTCCCATTGGTTGTGTTTATTTATAGTTGTGTTTATATATAGTTGTGTTTATTTATAATGGCACATAACTGATAGTTATGACTGAACAATTTAACATATGATCTGTCTGTTGAATACTATTATCTAATGTTATAATAAATCTGTAACAACATATTCTGGGCACACAACTATGCTGTATATTCTAATTTATTTCCCCACCTATTAATTGTTACAACGATAATTCACTTCCGCAGATTTTAAGACTTGAATATGGTCCACAATAGCCCATATATTATTTCATTGTAATTTATTGATATTCAAATATCAGAAAACAATCAATAAATGATGTGTTTATGTTTACATATTATGTGTCTATTTAAACATGTTATAATATAGATTTTTGGAATAAAAAAATAACCAAACATTTATATCCAACAGCTGGTGAAATATATTGCTTTGTTTAAACTGCACGGAATGATTTGGTCCTTATTCTAAATATCAAGATTGTTAAAAAAGAAATAATAAAAATACAAATATGGTTGGGTTGAATGAAATAAGGTGCAATTGATATTTTTTATGAGTTATAGTACTAGTCAAATTTGAATATAGAAAGCATGTCGGGGAAAGGTGTGATTGACAATGATGTGTGTGTGTCTTGTTTTTTTTTTTTTTTGGGGGGGGGGGGGGGGGGGTGGGTTAGGGAACGGGTGGTGGTTTGACCTTGCCTTAACATTAACTATTTATCATTAACCCTTTCTGTATTCCACTAACTTCTATTCTTTATGTCAGATATACATATATCATAACCCAGTATGTACAACATTTCACAACATGTGTGATAGAGGCATCTTTTCTAAAAATTTGGTGGCCGTTAAAACGGCCGTTTGTTGTCCTGTGCGTGTAGCACAAAGGCGGTTGGTTGTCTAACCACCGAATCCGTAGAGGGTACGTCCCTGTCTCTTCAGAGCGTAGACAACGTCCATGGCTGTGACGGTCTTCCTCTTGGCGTGCTCTGTGTATGTGACAGCGTCACGGATGACGTTCTCAAGGAACACCTTCAGGACACCACGGGTCTCCTCGTAGATGAGTCCGGAGATACGTTTGACTCCACCTCTGCGTGCAAGACGACGGATGGCGGGCTTGGTGATACCCTGGATGTTATCTCTCAAGACTTTCCTGTGACGCTTGGCGCCCCCCTTTCCAAGTCCTTTTCCTCCTTTACCACGTCCAGACATGTTTTCTCTCAGTTAAAGTGTACTGAAATGATTATCTACTGCCGCGTGAACAGCTTATAAAGCCCTTTATTTACGACCCGTGAGAGAGCATTCTACCTTGAAAAGTTCGGCAGGGAAAAATTAGCAATAAGTAAACTCAACGCTGATTGGCTACAGTGTAAACGCGCCTCGGCGCTTGTTTGTTGACATGTTGTCTGCAGGCACTTTTCTCTTATATTTAATAAAACTTTTTTGGGTTTCTTTTTTTTTTAAAAGAGGGATGGTGGTATTGAATAAATCATTTGTTCCAGATTTTCTACATCTTACCAAAACATAGGAACACAATAATTATTATCATTTTGCTTTTGTTTAATATCATTTTTAAAGTGTAAACACACATTCTGTATTAAATCTAGTAATAAATACATGCAAAGAATAAAAAATCATTTTTCTTACCGTTGAGTACATATCAAAATGAAAACATAATGCAATATGATGATATTTACTTTAGCAATTTCAGTTATAGTGTAATTTCAATGTGTATTTCTTCCCTTTTTGATGAATTATGCACCAGTGATTCAGTCAAGTGTTCATTTCATTGAGATAAAAAATACACTTTCCATTCTTTACACGGAAACCGAATAAAAGAAAACAAAATCCGACAAGAACATGAACACATGCTCATGACATACTTTACCACTGAAATATGAATAAAGAACTACAGGGGACAAATATTACACAAATTTCAATTTCATGCAGAATCGCTCTTTTAGTAGTGAATTTTCCTACTTTTAAACTAATTCATTGCACTATCTTTATATTTTCTTTAACATAACACACAGTTATATGTGCGAGCATCATAGCACGAATGTCTGAGACTGTAGTATAAGAATCAAATATGGTTGCAATAATTATAAAATATTATGTGCCATACACATTTCTGTCGGTAAATTTTAAGTACTGATGCAAGTACAGCCCTACATTTTCCGGCAATATTTTTCTTGTAATGTTATGACTAAATGCACAACTTACAGAGAAAAAAAACAATCACAATGCAATCATATGTATAGCTGTATGGTATAGTATAATATATTCTCTTCAGAAGGGCCTTTTATATTGTGTCAGATCAAATCATTCTACCCATTGACCATTGTCATGTTTGTAGTTCACAGTGAAATATGATAAGAAGGGCAGAGTTTAGAAGTACATATTATGTGTGTAGGGTTTAATCTCATGTTTTCAAAATGTGCACTTTTTACTTGTGCAATTTCGTTGAATTGTAGTCGTCATTGATTGTAATATAGGCATCTTTTCTAAAAGTTTAGGTGGCCGTGAAAACGGCCGTTTTGTATTTGTCAGAGACAAAGAAATTTAAGCTCTCTCGCCACGGATACGTCTGGCAAGCTGGATGTCTTTGGGCATGATGGTGACTCTCTTGGCGTGGATAGCGCACAAGTTGGTGTCCTCAAAGAGTCCAACAAGGTAAGCTTCGCTGGCTTCCTGGAGAGCCATGACGGCGGAGCTCTGGAATCGCAGATCAGTCTTGAAGTCCTGAGCAATCTCACGGACCAGACGCTGGAAGGGCAATTTCCTGATGAGCAACTCTGTGCTTTTCTGGTATCTCCTGATCTCACGGAGAGCGACGGTTCCGGGCCTGTATCTGTGGGGTTTCTTGACTCCACCAGTGGCTGGGGCGCTCTTACGGGCGGCCTTGGTAGCCAGTTGTTTACGTGGAGCCTTTCCTCCGGTAGATTTTCTTGCAGTCTGCTTTGTACGAGCCATCTTCGACGAGTGTCAAATGAATGAATGAGGCAGTTCGCTCTCTGTATAAATTTTATACCGAGTCGATGAATAACAGGTCTGCCTTCAAAATCACCGCGCCCTCACTAACGACCATTGCCATTGGTTATCTAACTGAGAGAGCTGGCCTGTGATTAGTCGGTAATAACTCGTGCCCATTGGCCCGGTGCAAAATCATTTCAATCCGGCTTTTGCACAGAATTTGTGAACTTAGAAAATTAGGCGTATATCGGTGAAATTTGAATTTAAGAGATACAGAAAAGCAACCAGTATAAGACTAACAGCAAATTTCGATAGAAATACAACATATACATGTCTTTAAAACTATTCAGCGATTTTCATGTTCATAATCAGATTAAAATCAACAACTCATAGCAACTCAATGCATACATGTAGGCCCTATAATCCGTTTAAAAATACATCCATCAAATTCATAACTGATATAATGTATATGTATACCCTAAAAGGTCGAGTCGCATTATATATTTTTTTCAGAAGCCAAAAATGTTTAGAGAAGAGAGAACAATACATAATCAAGATGCACTAAGTACGTTGTATATATATGTACACATATTAGAATATTAAAACAAAAACAAAATATATAAATAAATAAATAAACTTACCACGATATCTCAGAAAATGCCATGGGATGTAATCCAGTGCACTCATCCTGTAAATGCAGAGAGAAATGAGAATAGTCTGCTGTTCCCACATTCATAGTGACTGACACAATCATGTATATTTCATCCTGTATATGCACATTTCACATGTTCCTGTCCTGTAGAATTCAACAAAATAATAATTATGACTATGCCCCTTATTTATTTTTTGTTTGCTTTTGAAAAAGATTGACAAGCATGAATTCAATCACATGTCAAATAAAAAAAAAAAGGTAATGTGCATGCAGCCTCATCCTACATCTATGATTAGATATGTACTTGTTGAATTAACAATTACATTTAAATGAGTGTTAGGTGTTTGGTGGGTTATTTATGGGTTTTTTGGTGGTTTTTTTTGTAATGTTGGGGACAGAGGCAGGGTGGGCATGCTATTGTTTAAAAAAAAAGATATCATTTGCACATTAATATTATTTTTTTTACAAGTTTAATATAAAGGCTAAAAATGTCATATTCATTACATGTTTCATGTGAATATATGTCAAGTGCAGAGACTAACATTTTCTAAATATAGGAAAACATGCACAGATAGTAATAATGCACGTCAATTCATTTTGTTTGTGTCTGTTTTTTGTTCATTATATCATTCATAATCAATGGATGATATTTCCAATACAAATGAAGAAATAAAGTAATGAATGAATGAATACATGGAATGAATACCGACAGTCGTCACCTTTTTTTTTTATGCGATTTTAAAAACTATGTTTTATTAGATATGCACCCAAGCATGTAATATTACATTTATGACACACACACACACACACACATGTACGTTTCTTTGTTATTTGTAATTGAGACATCTTTTCGAAAAATATGGGTAGCCCTGAAAAGGGCTTTTTTTTTTATAAAGTGAGCAATCTGCAGTGATGCTGGAATTGCTTATTTCTTTGCTGCTGCCTTCTTGGGAGTCTTGGCTTTCTTTGCAGCTGACTTCTTAGGTGTCTTGACCTTCTTTGGCTTGGCTGCTGCCTTCTTTGGGGATTTAGTTGCTGCCTTCTTCTTTGGAGTCTTAACCTTCTTCGGTCCGGCTGCTTTCTTGGGGGACTTCTTCTTCTTCTCTGCAGTCTTTTTCTCTCCGGCTACCTTCTTTGGTTTTGCTGCTGCGGCCTTCTTGGGTTTTGCTGCCTTAGGCTTGGCAACTTTCTTGGCCTTTGGCTTCTTCTCAGTCTTGGGCTTGTCACCAAGCTTGAAGGAGCCACTGGCGCCTGTGCCCTTGGCTTGTTTCAGAGCACCTTTCTTCACTCCGTTCTTCAGAGCCATTTTCAAGTGGGCGTTGATGGAGTTGACGTCGTTGCCGACTTTGTAGTTGGCCATTATGTACTTTAGAATGGCTTGTCTGGAAGATCCGCCACGCTCTTTCAAAGATTCCAGGGCGGCCCTGATCATGTCAACGTACTTGGGGTGCGCTGCTGGCACCTTAGGCTTTGTAACCTTCTTCTTGGCTGGGGTTGTGGTTGCTGTATCTGCCATGGTTTCGGACGAAATGGAAACGGCGTTCTATTCACTGCGAACTAAGACGAGGAAATAATGGGGTCACAAGCACTCGCTGTTTTTGTTTACATCGAGCGCGGACGTCCTCGAAAACATCCCCTAAAATCGAAGCGCTTGTTCATACTGAGGTCGATGTGTGTTTTGATGTTGGTGTTTGCATCCTTGTTTCGACGTTTCATAGGCCGCAATTGTAACTATTCTACTAAAAACACGTAATGTGGATATATCTGTAAAGTATTATCTGCGTTTCGCCCGTAAAAATATCACGAAAATAATCAAAATTAAACGAAAACATAGGCCAGACTATCATTTTGCAACTGCACAGACAGCTAAAAGTCGCGCAATCTCTCTAAAAATTATATTTTTTTACAACTTATTCAGGGCTATAACCTGTTCACTTACTGAGACATGTATACTCAATGTCGTTTATTGTGGGGTGAAGTAATTCATGTTTCTTTTTTAACGAAACACGCGACAGCTCCGTGCATCCAGAAACACGCCACACAAAAATACGTGCCGGGAAAATGTTTACTCTAGAAATGATTATAAATTTAAAAACCTGTCGGATAGAACAAATGAGACCAACACATAAATATCAAATTTGACAAAGGAAAAAACTATATGTTAGTTTATCTATTACACGCAGCATTCTAGTGCGAAATACGCTGTAAAATCGTTTTGCTTATATACGAATTGTAATCCGACAAAGAAAAAAAAAATTCCATTCCTTTATTCCTTCACTAATTAATTAAACAAACTAAAATTTGTAAAAAAGAATTTTTATTTTAAAAATCCATTTCATTCATTCATTCATTCATTCATTCATTCATTCATTCATTCATTCATTCATTTTTTGTATTCATCGCGAACCTATCTTTTTTTATCGTACCGAATGGTTTAGCTGCGCCTCAGAGTGTACACCATTACCTTAAATTAGAAAGAAATAATATGCGGTACCAAATATGTAATAAACTTTTCCAAGAATGTCATGCGACCAGCATGCGAAGTTAAAACACTTATTCACAGAACACACATTTCATCCCACATTGGTATTTGCATGATCTCTCGTTTAATTTTTCATCCTATATTAATTCTAATACTGTAGATTTGATTGAAACCATCTACCAGCAACGTGTGAGGCAAAAATCGTAAACTTATTATCTCGAGCTACCTCCAAAAAAAAAAAAAAAAAAAAAAAAAAAAAAAAAAAATCACATGTACATCAGATTGCATTTATAGATATATCCATAAGCCTATACAGATGTAGATTTCGAAATTAATGCACACACAATTTATACAATATTCACCCCTAGCTTTCAATATCATTGATCTCTGACATAAATGTATCATTCACAGTAGCACTTCATCGAGTATAAGTACATATGAATCGTAATAATTTAACATTTATGTGACAGGGTATGCATGTGTGTATATATATACGTTTCTTATCAATGGGTTTCAAACACTTCAGTTATATAAACACAGAAACCTAGAATTGTATATTTCCTTTTATACGACAAGTCGTTATCCAAGCACACAAAATCAGTTCAGTTAGAAATGTTATTAATTAACGACCTGGTTAAATATACAGCACGCAAATTGTGCGAACATTCACGTGAATTTCTCCATAGTCTGTATCATCTATATGCGCCAAGTGTCTATTTATTTTATTTTTTTTTATTTATTTATCTCTCTCTCTCTCTCTCTTTTTTAAAGTCTGGCGATTTCCTTTACAAAATTAAATCGGGGAAAACGTTGATTACATGCAGTCAGGGACGAGGATGGTATATTAATTGACAGCGTAATAGAAATGAAATTAATCGAAATACAAACAGAATGTGCAAATCGGAATCAAAATATTGAACACAGACAGTTTTAAATTAATGTGTGTGTGTTTCTTTTTTCTTGAAAGCAGCTGCACGCACGCTAATATATACCGTTGTCTCGATAATCTAAGAAGCGTGTATCTACGTGTGCTTTTTATATAAATGCTTATGTGCATGTACACTGCATATTATAGAGGCATCTTTTCGAAAAATATGGGTGGCCGTGAAAACGGCCGTTTGGTATAGACAAAAAAGTCGACAGAGCTGACTTTTTACTTGGCGGCGGGCTTCTGGGTCTTCTTGGGGAGGAGCACGGCCTGGATGTTGGGCAGAACACCACCCTGGGCGATGGTCACGCCGGACAGAAGTTTGTTCAACTCCTCGTCGTTGCGGATGGCCAGCTGCAGGTGACGGGGGATGATTCTGGTCTTTTTGTTGTCACGGGCTGCGTTGCCTGCCAACTCCAACACTTCAGCGGCCAAGTACTCAAGAACGGCGGCCAGGTACACAGGGGCACCGGCTCCGACTCTCTCGGCGTAGTTGCCCTTCCTCAGCAGACGGTGGATACGACCCACGGGGAACTGAAGTCCGGCACGGGATGATCGGCTCTTTGCCTTTCCCTTCACTTTACCTCCTTTACCACGTCCAGACATTTTCAAGTTGTAGGTTGGGTGCTGACAAAATGATATCAACGAATAACACACGATGCGCTGCGCCACGCTATTTAAACACTTCCACGGATTGAAATGTTCCGCCAATCGCTACGCTTGTCTTATACGCACCTCGGGCAAACCGACCAATTTAATGTTTACAAGGACGTCCGCAATTTACCTGTTCGCTTCAATCCCCCTCGCGTGATATATAACGCCGCGATTCGCTTAGCGCCACTCATAGTTTCAGTTTGCCAGCAATCTGTAAACATGCCACCCAAAGTCGGATCTAAAGGAGCTAAGAAAGCCGCCACCAAGGCCAAGGCCCAGAGAACTGGGGACAAGAAAAAGCGCAGGAGGAGGAGGGAATCCTACGCTATCTACATCTACAAAGTCCTGAAGCAGGTGCACCCTGACACTGGAGTTTCCAGCAAGGCCATGAGCATCATGAATTCTTTCGTCAATGACATCTTCGAGAGAATCGCCGCCGAGGCTTCCCGCCTGGCCCACTACAACAAACGCTCAACCATCACCAGCAGAGAAATCCAGACTGCAGTCCGTCTTCTCCTGCCCGGTGAATTGGCCAAGCACGCTGTCTCTGAAGGCACCAAGGCTGTCACCAAGTACACCAGCAGCAAGTAAACTGCAAGCAGTGGCAGTTTGATAAAACAAAACGGCCCTTTTCAGGGCCACACAAATTTTTCGAAAAGCTACCATCTTTATAATGCAATAGTAAACAACTGTTTCAGTTGTGTGTACTGGTTGTGTCATTGTAATGCTGTCAATTTCTTAAACAGTCCTTTAAGAAAAATAAACAAATACATGAAGAAAAAAAAACCCCTCAAATACACATACATCAAACACAAATTATGCATCAGAGGGGTACGTACATGTACAATAAAAACAAAATCTTTCCCAATTACAGCACATGTGCCCGATTTCCACAGATTTCTCCTATTTTCGATGTAATAGTCTTAGAGTACAGAAGATTCCCATTGGTTGTGTTTATTTATAGTTGTGTTTATATATAGTTGTGTTTATTTATAATGGCACATAACTGATAGTTATGACTGAACAATTTAACATATGATCTGTCTGTTGAATACTATTATCTAATGTTATAATAAATCTGTAACAACATATTCTGGGCACACAACTATGCTGTATATTCTAATTTATTTCCCCACCTATTAATTGTTACAACGATAATTCACTTCCGCAGATTTTAAGACTTGAATATGGTCCACAATAGCCCATATATTATTTCATTGTAATTTATTGATATTCAAATATCAGAAAACAATCAATAAATGATGTGTTTATGTTTACATATTATGTGTCTATTTAAACATGTTATAATATAGATTTTTGGAATAAAAAAATAACCAAACATTTATATCCAACAGCTGGTGAAATATATTGCTTTGTTTAAACTGCACGGAATGATTTGGTCCTTATTCTAAATATCAAGATTGTTAAAAAAGAAATAATAAAAATACAAATATGGTTGGGTTGAATGAAATAAGGTGCAATTGATATTTTTTATGAGTTATAGTACTAGTCAAATTTGAATATAGAAAGCATGTCGGGGAAAGGTGTGATTGACAATGATGTGTGTGTGTCTTGTTTTTTTTTTTTTTTGGGGGGGGGGGGGGGGGGGTGGGTTAGGGAACGGGTGGTGGTTTGACCTTGCCTTAACATTAACTATTTATCATTAACCCTTTCTGTATTCCACTAACTTCTATTCTTTATGTCAGATATACATATATCATAACCCAGTATGTACAACATTTCACAACATGTGTGATAGAGGCATCTTTTCTAAAAATTTGGTGGCCGTTAAAACGGCCGTTTGTTGTCCTGTGCGTGTAGCACAAAGGCGGTTGGTTGTCTAACCACCGAATCCGTAGAGGGTACGTCCCTGTCTCTTCAGAGCGTAGACAACGTCCATGGCTGTGACGGTCTTCCTCTTGGCGTGCTCTGTGTATGTGACAGCGTCACGGATGACGTTCTCAAGGAACACCTTCAGGACACCACGGGTCTCCTCGTAGATGAGTCCGGAGATACGTTTGACTCCACCTCTGCGTGCAAGACGACGGATGGCGGGCTTGGTGATACCCTGGATGTTATCTCTCAAGACTTTCCTGTGACGCTTGGCGCCCCCCTTTCCAAGTCCTTTTCCTCCTTTACCACGTCCAGACATGTTTTCTCTCAGTTAAAGTGTACTGAAATGATTATCTACTGCCGCGTGAACAGCTTATAAAGCCCTTTATTTACGACCCGTGAGAGAGCATTCTACCTTGAAAAGTTCGGCAGGGAAAAATTAGCAATAAGTAAACTCAACGCTGATTGGCTACAGTGTAAACGCGCCTCGGCGCTTGTTTGTTGACATGTTGTCTGCAGGCACTTTTCTCTTATATTTAATAAAACTTTTTTGGGTTTCTTTTTTTTTTAAAAGAGGGATGGTGGTATTGAATAAATCATTTGTTCCAGATTTTCTACATCTTACCAAAACATAGGAACACAATAATTATTATCATTTTGCTTTTGTTTAATATCATTTTTAAAGTGTAAACACACATTCTGTATTAAATCTAGTAATAAATACATGCAAAGAATAAAAAATCATTTTTCTTACCGTTGAGTACATATCAAAATGAAAACATAATGCAATATGATGATATTTACTTTAGCAATTTCAGTTATAGTGTAATTTCAATGTGTATTTCTTCCCTTTTTGATGAATTATGCACCAGTGATTCAGTCAAGTGTTCATTTCATTGAGATAAAAAATACACTTTCCATTCTTTACACGGAAACCGAATAAAAGAAAACAAAATCCGACAAGAACATGAACACATGCTCATGACATACTTTACCACTGAAATATGAATAAAGAACTACAGGGGACAAATATTACACAAATTTCAATTTCATGCAGAATCGCTCTTTTAGTAGTGAATTTTCCTACTTTTAAACTAATTCATTGCACTATCTTTATATTTTCTTTAACATAACACACAGTTATATGTGCGAGCATCATAGCACGAATGTCTGAGACTGTAGTATAAGAATCAAATATGGTTGCAATAATTATAAAATATTATGTGCCATACACATTTCTGTCGGTAAATTTTAAGTACTGATGCAAGTACAGCCCTACATTTTCCGGCAATATTTTTCTTGTAATGTTATGACTAAATGCACAACTTACAGAGAAAAAAAACAATCACAATGCAATCATATGTATAGCTGTATGGTATAGTATAATATATTCTCTTCAGAAGGGCCTTTTATATTGTGTCAGATCAAATCATTCTACCCATTGACCATTGTCATGTTTGTAGTTCACAGTGAAATATGATAAGAAGGGCAGAGTTTAGAAGTACATATTATGTGTGTAGGGTTTAATCTCATGTTTTCAAAATGTGCACTTTTTACTTGTGCAATTTCGTTGAATTGTAGTCGTCATTGATTGTAATATAGGCATCTTTTCTAAAAGTTTAGGTGGCCGTGAAAACGGCCGTTTTGTATTTGTCAGAGACAAAGAAATTTAAGCTCTCTCGCCACGGATACGTCTGGCAAGCTGGATGTCTTTGGGCATGATGGTGACTCTCTTGGCGTGGATAGCGCACAAGTTGGTGTCCTCAAAGAGTCCAACAAGGTAAGCTTCGCTGGCTTCCTGGAGAGCCATGACGGCGGAGCTCTGGAATCGCAGATCAGTCTTGAAGTCCTGAGCAATCTCACGGACCAGACGCTGGAAGGGCAATTTCCTGATGAGCAACTCTGTGCTTTTCTGGTATCTCCTGATCTCACGGAGAGCGACGGTTCCGGGCCTGTATCTGTGGGGTTTCTTGACTCCACCAGTGGCTGGGGCGCTCTTACGGGCGGCCTTGGTAGCCAGTTGTTTACGTGGAGCCTTTCCTCCGGTAGATTTTCTTGCAGTCTGCTTTGTACGAGCCATCTTCGACGAGTGTCAAATGAATGAATGAGGCAGTTCGCTCTCTGTATAAATTTTATACCGAGTCGATGAATAACAGGTCTGCCTTCAAAATCACCGCGCCCTCACTAACGACCATTGCCATTGGTTATCTAACTGAGAGAGCTGGCCTGTGATTAGTCGGTAATAACTCGTGCCCATTGGCCCGGTGCAAAATCATTTCAATCCGGCTTTTGCACAGAATTTGTGAACTTAGAAAATTAGGCGTATATCGGTGAAATTTGAATTTAAGAGATACAGAAAAGCAACCAGTATAAGACTAACAGCAAATTTCGATAGAAATACAACATATACATGTCTTTAAAACTATTCAGCGATTTTCATGTTCATAATCAGATTAAAATCAACAACTCATAGCAACTCAATGCATACATGTAGGCCCTATAATCCGTTTAAAAATACATCCATCAAATTCATAACTGATATAATGTATATGTATACCCTAAAAGGTCGAGTCGCATTATATATTTTTTTCAGAAGCCAAAAATGTTTAGAGAAGAGAGAACAATACATAATCAAGATGCACTAAGTACGTTGTATATATATGTACACATATTAGAATATTAAAACAAAAACAAAATATATAAATAAATAAATAAACTTACCACGATATCTCAGAAAATGCCATGGGATGTAATCCAGTGCACTCATCCTGTAAATGCAGAGAGAAATGAGAATAGTCTGCTGTTCCCACATTCATAGTGACTGACACAATCATGTATATTTCATCCTGTATATGCACATTTCACATGTTCCTGTCCTGTAGAATTCAACAAAATAATAATTATGACTATGCCCCTTATTTATTTTTTGTTTGCTTTTGAAAAAGATTGACAAGCATGAATTCAATCACATGTCAAATAAAAAAAAAAAGGTAATGTGCATGCAGCCTCATCCTACATCTATGATTAGATATGTACTTGTTGAATTAACAATTACATTTAAATGAGTGTTAGGTGTTTGGTGGGTTATTTATGGGTTTTTTGGTGGTTTTTTTTGTAATGTTGGGGACAGAGGCAGGGTGGGCATGCTATTGTTTAAAAAAAAAGATATCATTTGCACATTAATATTATTTTTTTTACAAGTTTAATATAAAGGCTAAAAATGTCATATTCATTACATGTTTCATGTGAATATATGTCAAGTGCAGAGACTAACATTTTCTAAATATAGGAAAACATGCACAGATAGTAATAATGCACGTCAATTCATTTTGTTTGTGTCTGTTTTTTGTTCATTATATCATTCATAATCAATGGATGATATTTCCAATACAAATGAAGAAATAAAGTAATGAATGAATGAATACATGGAATGAATACCGACAGTCGTCACCTTTTTTTTTTATGCGATTTTAAAAACTATGTTTTATTAGATATGCACCCAAGCATGTAATATTACATTTATGACACACACACACACACACACATGTACGTTTCTTTGTTATTTGTAATTGAGACATCTTTTCGAAAAATATGGGTAGCCCTGAAAAGGGCTTTTTTTTTTATAAAGTGAGCAATCTGCAGTGATGCTGGAATTGCTTATTTCTTTGCTGCTGCCTTCTTGGGAGTCTTGGCTTTCTTTGCAGCTGACTTCTTAGGTGTCTTGACCTTCTTTGGCTTGGCTGCTGCCTTCTTTGGGGATTTAGTTGCTGCCTTCTTCTTTGGAGTCTTAACCTTCTTCGGTCCGGCTGCTTTCTTGGGGGACTTCTTCTTCTTCTCTGCAGTCTTTTTCTCTCCGGCTACCTTCTTTGGTTTTGCTGCTGCGGCCTTCTTGGGTTTTGCTGCCTTAGGCTTGGCAACTTTCTTGGCCTTTGGCTTCTTCTCAGTCTTGGGCTTGTCACCAAGCTTGAAGGAGCCACTGGCGCCTGTGCCCTTGGCTTGTTTCAGAGCACCTTTCTTCACTCCGTTCTTCAGAGCCATTTTCAAGTGGGCGTTGATGGAGTTGACGTCGTTGCCGACTTTGTAGTTGGCCATTATGTACTTTAGAATGGCTTGTCTGGAAGATCCGCCACGCTCTTTCAAAGATTCCAGGGCGGCCCTGATCATGTCAACGTACTTGGGGTGCGCTGCTGGCACCTTAGGCTTTGTAACCTTCTTCTTGGCTGGGGTTGTGGTTGCTGTATCTGCCATGGTTTCGGACGAAATGGAAACGGCGTTCTATTCACTGCGAACTAAGACGAGGAAATAATGGGGTCACAAGCACTCGCTGTTTTTGTTTACATCGAGCGCGGACGTCCTCGAAAACATCCCCTAAAATCGAAGCGCTTGTTCATACTGAGGTCGATGTGTGTTTTGATGTTGGTGTTTGCATCCTTGTTTCGACGTTTCATAGGCCGCAATTGTAACTATTCTACTAAAAACACGTAATGTGGATATATCTGTAAAGTATTATCTGCGTTTCGCCCGTAAAAATATCACGAAAATAATCAAAATTAAACGAAAACATAGGCCAGACTATCATTTTGCAACTGCACAGACAGCTAAAAGTCGCGCAATCTCTCTAAAAATTATATTTTTTTACAACTTATTCAGGGCTATAACCTGTTCACTTACTGAGACATGTATACTCAATGTCGTTTATTGTGGGGTGAAGTAATTCATGTTTCTTTTTTAACGAAACACGCGACAGCTCCGTGCATCCAGAAACACGCCACACAAAAATACGTGCCGGGAAAATGTTTACTCTAGAAATGATTATAAATTTAAAAACCTGTCGGATAGAACAAATGAGACCAACACATAAATATCAAATTTGACAAAGGAAAAAACTATATGTTAGTTTATCTATTACACGCAGCATTCTAGTGCGAAATACGCTGTAAAATCGTTTTGCTTATATACGAATTGTAATCCGACAAAGAAAAAAAAAATTCCATTCCTTTATTCCTTCACTAATTAATTAAACAAACTAAAATTTGTAAAAAAGAATTTTTATTTTAAAAATCCATTTCATTCATTCATTCATTCATTCATTCATTCATTCATTCATTCATTCATTCATTTTTTGTATTCATCGCGAACCTATCTTTTTTTATCGTACCGAATGGTTTAGCTGCGCCTCAGAGTGTACACCATTACCTTAAATTAGAAAGAAATAATATGCGGTACCAAATATGTAATAAACTTTTCCAAGAATGTCATGCGACCAGCATGCGAAGTTAAAACACTTATTCACAGAACACACATTTCATCCCACATTGGTATTTGCATGATCTCTCGTTTAATTTTTCATCCTATATTAATTCTAATACTGTAGATTTGATTGAAACCATCTACCAGCAACGTGTGAGGCAAAAATCGTAAACTTATTATCTCGAGCTACCTCCAAAAAAAAAAAAAAAAAAAAAAAAAAAAAAAAAAAATCACATGTACATCAGATTGCATTTATAGATATATCCATAAGCCTATACAGATGTAGATTTCGAAATTAATGCACACACAATTTATACAATATTCACCCCTAGCTTTCAATATCATTGATCTCTGACATAAATGTATCATTCACAGTAGCACTTCATCGAGTATAAGTACATATGAATCGTAATAATTTAACATTTATGTGACAGGGTATGCATGTGTGTATATATATACGTTTCTTATCAATGGGTTTCAAACACTTCAGTTATATAAACACAGAAACCTAGAATTGTATATTTCCTTTTATACGACAAGTCGTTATCCAAGCACACAAAATCAGTTCAGTTAGAAATGTTATTAATTAACGACCTGGTTAAATATACAGCACGCAAATTGTGCGAACATTCACGTGAATTTCTCCATAGTCTGTATCATCTATATGCGCCAAGTGTCTATTTATTTTATTTTTTTTTATTTATTTATCTCTCTCTCTCTCTCTCTTTTTTAAAGTCTGGCGATTTCCTTTACAAAATTAAATCGGGGAAAACGTTGATTACATGCAGTCAGGGACGAGGATGGTATATTAATTGACAGCGTAATAGAAATGAAATTAATCGAAATACAAACAGAATGTGCAAATCGGAATCAAAATATTGAACACAGACAGTTTTAAATTAATGTGTGTGTGTTTCTTTTTTCTTGAAAGCAGCTGCACGCACGCTAATATATACCGTTGTCTCGATAATCTAAGAAGCGTGTATCTACGTGTGCTTTTTATATAAATGCTTATGTGCATGTACACTGCATATTATAGAGGCATCTTTTCGAAAAATATGGGTGGCCGTGAAAACGGCCGTTTGGTATAGACAAAAAAGTCGACAGAGCTGACTTTTTACTTGGCGGCGGGCTTCTGGGTCTTCTTGGGGAGGAGCACGGCCTGGATGTTGGGCAGAACACCACCCTGGGCGATGGTCACGCCGGACAGAAGTTTGTTCAACTCCTCGTCGTTGCGGATGGCCAGCTGCAGGTGACGGGGGATGATTCTGGTCTTTTTGTTGTCACGGGCTGCGTTGCCTGCCAACTCCAACACTTCAGCGGCCAAGTACTCAAGAACGGCGGCCAGGTACACAGGGGCACCGGCTCCGACTCTCTCGGCGTAGTTGCCCTTCCTCAGCAGACGGTGGATACGACCCACGGGGAACTGAAGTCCGGCACGGGATGATCGGCTCTTTGCCTTTCCCTTCACTTTACCTCCTTTACCACGTCCAGACATTTTCAAGTTGTAGGTTGGGTGCTGACAAAATGATATCAACGAATAACACACGATGCGCTGCGCCACGCTATTTAAACACTTCCACGGATTGAAATGTTCCGCCAATCGCTACGCTTGTCTTATACGCACCTCGGGCAAACCGACCAATTTAATGTTTACAAGGACGTCCGCAATTTACCTGTTCGCTTCAATCCCCCTCGCGTGATATATAACGCCGCGATTCGCTTAGCGCCACTCATAGTTTCAGTTTGCCAGCAATCTGTAAACATGCCACCCAAAGTCGGATCTAAAGGAGCTAAGAAAGCCGCCACCAAGGCCAAGGCCCAGAGAACTGGGGACAAGAAAAAGCGCAGGAGGAGGAGGGAATCCTACGCTATCTACATCTACAAAGTCCTGAAGCAGGTGCACCCTGACACTGGAGTTTCCAGCAAGGCCATGAGCATCATGAATTCTTTCGTCAATGACATCTTCGAGAGAATCGCCGCCGAGGCTTCCCGCCTGGCCCACTACAACAAACGCTCAACCATCACCAGCAGAGAAATCCAGACTGCAGTCCGTCTTCTCCTGCCCGGTGAATTGGCCAAGCACGCTGTCTCTGAAGGCACCAAGGCTGTCACCAAGTACACCAGCAGCAAGTAAACTGCAAGCAGTGGCAGTTTGATAAAACAAAACGGCCCTTTTCAGGGCCACACAAATTTTTCGAAAAGCTACCATCTTTATAATGCAATAGTAAACAACTGTTTCAGTTGTGTGTACTGGTTGTGTCATTGTAATGCTGTCAATTTCTTAAACAGTCCTTTAAGAAAAATAAACAAATACATGAAGAAAAAAAAACCCCTCAAATACACATACATCAAACACAAATTATGCATCAGAGGGGTACGTACATGTACAATAAAAACAAAATCTTTCCCAATTACAGCACATGTGCCCGATTTCCACAGATTTCTCCTATTTTCGATGTAATAGTCTTAGAGTACAGAAGATTCCCATTGGTTGTGTTTATTTATAGTTGTGTTTATATATAGTTGTGTTTATTTATAATGGCACATAACTGATAGTTATGACTGAACAATTTAACATATGATCTGTCTGTTGAATACTATTATCTAATGTTATAATAAATCTGTAACAACATATTCTGGGCACACAACTATGCTGTATATTCTAATTTATTTCCCCACCTATTAATTGTTACAACGATAATTCACTTCCGCAGATTTTAAGACTTGAATATGGTCCACAATAGCCCATATATTATTTCATTGTAATTTATTGATATTCAAATATCAGAAAACAATCAATAAATGATGTGTTTATGTTTACATATTATGTGTCTATTTAAACATGTTATAATATAGATTTTTGGAATAAAAAAATAACCAAACATTTATATCCAACAGCTGGTGAAATATATTGCTTTGTTTAAACTGCACGGAATGATTTGGTCCTTATTCTAAATATCAAGATTGTTAAAAAAGAAATAATAAAAATACAAATATGGTTGGGTTGAATGAAATAAGGTGCAATTGATATTTTTTATGAGTTATAGTACTAGTCAAATTTGAATATAGAAAGCATGTCGGGGAAAGGTGTGATTGACAATGATGTGTGTGTGTCTTGTTTTTTTTTTTTTTTGGGGGGGGGGGGGGGGGGGTGGGTTAGGGAACGGGTGGTGGTTTGACCTTGCCTTAACATTAACTATTTATCATTAACCCTTTCTGTATTCCACTAACTTCTATTCTTTATGTCAGATATACATATATCATAACCCAGTATGTACAACATTTCACAACATGTGTGATAGAGGCATCTTTTCTAAAAATTTGGTGGCCGTTAAAACGGCCGTTTGTTGTCCTGTGCGTGTAGCACAAAGGCGGTTGGTTGTCTAACCACCGAATCCGTAGAGGGTACGTCCCTGTCTCTTCAGAGCGTAGACAACGTCCATGGCTGTGACGGTCTTCCTCTTGGCGTGCTCTGTGTATGTGACAGCGTCACGGATGACGTTCTCAAGGAACACCTTCAGGACACCACGGGTCTCCTCGTAGATGAGTCCGGAGATACGTTTGACTCCACCTCTGCGTGCAAGACGACGGATGGCGGGCTTGGTGATACCCTGGATGTTATCTCTCAAGACTTTCCTGTGACGCTTGGCGCCCCCCTTTCCAAGTCCTTTTCCTCCTTTACCACGTCCAGACATGTTTTCTCTCAGTTAAAGTGTACTGAAATGATTATCTACTGCCGCGTGAACAGCTTATAAAGCCCTTTATTTACGACCCGTGAGAGAGCATTCTACCTTGAAAAGTTCGGCAGGGAAAAATTAGCAATAAGTAAACTCAACGCTGATTGGCTACAGTGTAAACGCGCCTCGGCGCTTGTTTGTTGACATGTTGTCTGCAGGCACTTTTCTCTTATATTTAATAAAACTTTTTTGGGTTTCTTTTTTTTTTAAAAGAGGGATGGTGGTATTGAATAAATCATTTGTTCCAGATTTTCTACATCTTACCAAAACATAGGAACACAATAATTATTATCATTTTGCTTTTGTTTAATATCATTTTTAAAGTGTAAACACACATTCTGTATTAAATCTAGTAATAAATACATGCAAAGAATAAAAAATCATTTTTCTTACCGTTGAGTACATATCAAAATGAAAACATAATGCAATATGATGATATTTACTTTAGCAATTTCAGTTATAGTGTAATTTCAATGTGTATTTCTTCCCTTTTTGATGAATTATGCACCAGTGATTCAGTCAAGTGTTCATTTCATTGAGATAAAAAATACACTTTCCATTCTTTACACGGAAACCGAATAAAAGAAAACAAAATCCGACAAGAACATGAACACATGCTCATGACATACTTTACCACTGAAATATGAATAAAGAACTACAGGGGACAAATATTACACAAATTTCAATTTCATGCAGAATCGCTCTTTTAGTAGTGAATTTTCCTACTTTTAAACTAATTCATTGCACTATCTTTATATTTTCTTTAACATAACACACAGTTATATGTGCGAGCATCATAGCACGAATGTCTGAGACTGTAGTATAAGAATCAAATATGGTTGCAATAATTATAAAATATTATGTGCCATACACATTTCTGTCGGTAAATTTTAAGTACTGATGCAAGTACAGCCCTACATTTTCCGGCAATATTTTTCTTGTAATGTTATGACTAAATGCACAACTTACAGAGAAAAAAAACAATCACAATGCAATCATATGTATAGCTGTATGGTATAGTATAATATATTCTCTTCAGAAGGGCCTTTTATATTGTGTCAGATCAAATCATTCTACCCATTGACCATTGTCATGTTTGTAGTTCACAGTGAAATATGATAAGAAGGGCAGAGTTTAGAAGTACATATTATGTGTGTAGGGTTTAATCTCATGTTTTCAAAATGTGCACTTTTTACTTGTGCAATTTCGTTGAATTGTAGTCGTCATTGATTGTAATATAGGCATCTTTTCTAAAAGTTTAGGTGGCCGTGAAAACGGCCGTTTTGTATTTGTCAGAGACAAAGAAATTTAAGCTCTCTCGCCACGGATACGTCTGGCAAGCTGGATGTCTTTGGGCATGATGGTGACTCTCTTGGCGTGGATAGCGCACAAGTTGGTGTCCTCAAAGAGTCCAACAAGGTAAGCTTCGCTGGCTTCCTGGAGAGCCATGACGGCGGAGCTCTGGAATCGCAGATCAGTCTTGAAGTCCTGAGCAATCTCACGGACCAGACGCTGGAAGGGCAATTTCCTGATGAGCAACTCTGTGCTTTTCTGGTATCTCCTGATCTCACGGAGAGCGACGGTTCCGGGCCTGTATCTGTGGGGTTTCTTGACTCCACCAGTGGCTGGGGCGCTCTTACGGGCGGCCTTGGTAGCCAGTTGTTTACGTGGAGCCTTTCCTCCGGTAGATTTTCTTGCAGTCTGCTTTGTACGAGCCATCTTCGACGAGTGTCAAATGAATGAATGAGGCAGTTCGCTCTCTGTATAAATTTTATACCGAGTCGATGAATAACAGGTCTGCCTTCAAAATCACCGCGCCCTCACTAACGACCATTGCCATTGGTTATCTAACTGAGAGAGCTGGCCTGTGATTAGTCGGTAATAACTCGTGCCCATTGGCCCGGTGCAAAATCATTTCAATCCGGCTTTTGCACAGAATTTGTGAACTTAGAAAATTAGGCGTATATCGGTGAAATTTGAATTTAAGAGATACAGAAAAGCAACCAGTATAAGACTAACAGCAAATTTCGATAGAAATACAACATATACATGTCTTTAAAACTATTCAGCGATTTTCATGTTCATAATCAGATTAAAATCAACAACTCATAGCAACTCAATGCATACATGTAGGCCCTATAATCCGTTTAAAAATACATCCATCAAATTCATAACTGATATAATGTATATGTATACCCTAAAAGGTCGAGTCGCATTATATATTTTTTTCAGAAGCCAAAAATGTTTAGAGAAGAGAGAACAATACATAATCAAGATGCACTAAGTACGTTGTATATATATGTACACATATTAGAATATTAAAACAAAAACAAAATATATAAATAAATAAATAAACTTACCACGATATCTCAGAAAATGCCATGGGATGTAATCCAGTGCACTCATCCTGTAAATGCAGAGAGAAATGAGAATAGTCTGCTGTTCCCACATTCATAGTGACTGACACAATCATGTATATTTCATCCTGTATATGCACATTTCACATGTTCCTGTCCTGTAGAATTCAACAAAATAATAATTATGACTATGCCCCTTATTTATTTTTTGTTTGCTTTTGAAAAAGATTGACAAGCATGAATTCAATCACATGTCAAATAAAAAAAAAAAGGTAATGTGCATGCAGCCTCATCCTACATCTATGATTAGATATGTACTTGTTGAATTAACAATTACATTTAAATGAGTGTTAGGTGTTTGGTGGGTTATTTATGGGTTTTTTGGTGGTTTTTTTTGTAATGTTGGGGACAGAGGCAGGGTGGGCATGCTATTGTTTAAAAAAAAAGATATCATTTGCACATTAATATTATTTTTTTTACAAGTTTAATATAAAGGCTAAAAATGTCATATTCATTACATGTTTCATGTGAATATATGTCAAGTGCAGAGACTAACATTTTCTAAATATAGGAAAACATGCACAGATAGTAATAATGCACGTCAATTCATTTTGTTTGTGTCTGTTTTTTGTTCATTATATCATTCATAATCAATGGATGATATTTCCAATACAAATGAAGAAATAAAGTAATGAATGAATGAATACATGGAATGAATACCGACAGTCGTCACCTTTTTTTTTTATGCGATTTTAAAAACTATGTTTTATTAGATATGCACCCAAGCATGTAATATTACATTTATGACACACACACACACACACACATGTACGTTTCTTTGTTATTTGTAATTGAGACATCTTTTCGAAAAATATGGGTAGCCCTGAAAAGGGCTTTTTTTTTTATAAAGTGAGCAATCTGCAGTGATGCTGGAATTGCTTATTTCTTTGCTGCTGCCTTCTTGGGAGTCTTGGCTTTCTTTGCAGCTGACTTCTTAGGTGTCTTGACCTTCTTTGGCTTGGCTGCTGCCTTCTTTGGGGATTTAGTTGCTGCCTTCTTCTTTGGAGTCTTAACCTTCTTCGGTCCGGCTGCTTTCTTGGGGGACTTCTTCTTCTTCTCTGCAGTCTTTTTCTCTCCGGCTACCTTCTTTGGTTTTGCTGCTGCGGCCTTCTTGGGTTTTGCTGCCTTAGGCTTGGCAACTTTCTTGGCCTTTGGCTTCTTCTCAGTCTTGGGCTTGTCACCAAGCTTGAAGGAGCCACTGGCGCCTGTGCCCTTGGCTTGTTTCAGAGCACCTTTCTTCACTCCGTTCTTCAGAGCCATTTTCAAGTGGGCGTTGATGGAGTTGACGTCGTTGCCGACTTTGTAGTTGGCCATTATGTACTTTAGAATGGCTTGTCTGGAAGATCCGCCACGCTCTTTCAAAGATTCCAGGGCGGCCCTGATCATGTCAACGTACTTGGGGTGCGCTGCTGGCACCTTAGGCTTTGTAACCTTCTTCTTGGCTGGGGTTGTGGTTGCTGTATCTGCCATGGTTTCGGACGAAATGGAAACGGCGTTCTATTCACTGCGAACTAAGACGAGGAAATAATGGGGTCACAAGCACTCGCTGTTTTTGTTTACATCGAGCGCGGACGTCCTCGAAAACATCCCCTAAAATCGAAGCGCTTGTTCATACTGAGGTCGATGTGTGTTTTGATGTTGGTGTTTGCATCCTTGTTTCGACGTTTCATAGGCCGCAATTGTAACTATTCTACTAAAAACACGTAATGTGGATATATCTGTAAAGTATTATCTGCGTTTCGCCCGTAAAAATATCACGAAAATAATCAAAATTAAACGAAAACATAGGCCAGACTATCATTTTGCAACTGCACAGACAGCTAAAAGTCGCGCAATCTCTCTAAAAATTATATTTTTTTACAACTTATTCAGGGCTATAACCTGTTCACTTACTGAGACATGTATACTCAATGTCGTTTATTGTGGGGTGAAGTAATTCATGTTTCTTTTTTAACGAAACACGCGACAGCTCCGTGCATCCAGAAACACGCCACACAAAAATACGTGCCGGGAAAATGTTTACTCTAGAAATGATTATAAATTTAAAAACCTGTCGGATAGAACAAATGAGACCAACACATAAATATCAAATTTGACAAAGGAAAAAACTATATGTTAGTTTATCTATTACACGCAGCATTCTAGTGCGAAATACGCTGTAAAATCGTTTTGCTTATATACGAATTGTAATCCGACAAAGAAAAAAAAAATTCCATTCCTTTATTCCTTCACTAATTAATTAAACAAACTAAAATTTGTAAAAAAGAATTTTTATTTTAAAAATCCATTTCATTCATTCATTCATTCATTCATTCATTCATTCATTCATTCATTCATTCATTCATTTTTTGTATTCATCGCGAACCTATCTTTTTTTATCGTACCGAATGGTTTAGCTGCGCCTCAGAGTGTACACCATTACCTTAAATTAGAAAGAAATAATATGCGGTACCAAATATGTAATAAACTTTTCCAAGAATGTCATGCGACCAGCATGCGAAGTTAAAACACTTATTCACAGAACACACATTTCATCCCACATTGGTATTTGCATGATCTCTCGTTTAATTTTTCATCCTATATTAATTCTAATACTGTAGATTTGATTGAAACCATCTACCAGCAACGTGTGAGGCAAAAATCGTAAACTTATTATCTCGAGCTACCTCCAAAAAAAAAAAAAAAAAAAAAAAAAAAAAAAAAAAATCACATGTACATCAGATTGCATTTATAGATATATCCATAAGCCTATACAGATGTAGATTTCGAAATTAATGCACACACAATTTATACAATATTCACCCCTAGCTTTCAATATCATTGATCTCTGACATAAATGTATCATTCACAGTAGCACTTCATCGAGTATAAGTACATATGAATCGTAATAATTTAACATTTATGTGACAGGGTATGCATGTGTGTATATATATACGTTTCTTATCAATGGGTTTCAAACACTTCAGTTATATAAACACAGAAACCTAGAATTGTATATTTCCTTTTATACGACAAGTCGTTATCCAAGCACACAAAATCAGTTCAGTTAGAAATGTTATTAATTAACGACCTGGTTAAATATACAGCACGCAAATTGTGCGAACATTCACGTGAATTTCTCCATAGTCTGTATCATCTATATGCGCCAAGTGTCTATTTATTTTATTTTTTTTTATTTATTTATCTCTCTCTCTCTCTCTCTTTTTTAAAGTCTGGCGATTTCCTTTACAAAATTAAATCGGGGAAAACGTTGATTACATGCAGTCAGGGACGAGGATGGTATATTAATTGACAGCGTAATAGAAATGAAATTAATCGAAATACAAACAGAATGTGCAAATCGGAATCAAAATATTGAACACAGACAGTTTTAAATTAATGTGTGTGTGTTTCTTTTTTCTTGAAAGCAGCTGCACGCACGCTAATATATACCGTTGTCTCGATAATCTAAGAAGCGTGTATCTACGTGTGCTTTTTATATAAATGCTTATGTGCATGTACACTGCATATTATAGAGGCATCTTTTCGAAAAATATGGGTGGCCGTGAAAACGGCCGTTTGGTATAGACAAAAAAGTCGACAGAGCTGACTTTTTACTTGGCGGCGGGCTTCTGGGTCTTCTTGGGGAGGAGCACGGCCTGGATGTTGGGCAGAACACCACCCTGGGCGATGGTCACGCCGGACAGAAGTTTGTTCAACTCCTCGTCGTTGCGGATGGCCAGCTGCAGGTGACGGGGGATGATTCTGGTCTTTTTGTTGTCACGGGCTGCGTTGCCTGCCAACTCCAACACTTCAGCGGCCAAGTACTCAAGAACGGCGGCCAGGTACACAGGGGCACCGGCTCCGACTCTCTCGGCGTAGTTGCCCTTCCTCAGCAGACGGTGGATACGACCCACGGGGAACTGAAGTCCGGCACGGGATGATCGGCTCTTTGCCTTTCCCTTCACTTTACCTCCTTTACCACGTCCAGACATTTTCAAGTTGTAGGTTGGGTGCTGACAAAATGATATCAACGAATAACACACGATGCGCTGCGCCACGCTATTTAAACACTTCCACGGATTGAAATGTTCCGCCAATCGCTACGCTTGTCTTATACGCACCTCGGGCAAACCGACCAATTTAATGTTTACAAGGACGTCCGCAATTTACCTGTTCGCTTCAATCCCCCTCGCGTGATATATAAGGCCGCGATTCGCTTAGCGCCACTCATAGTTTCAGTTTGCCAGCAATCTGTAAACATGCCACCCAAAGTCGGATCTAAAGGAGCTAAGAAAGCCGCCACCAAGGCCAAGGCCCAGAGAACTGGGGACAAGAAAAAGCGCAGGAGGAGGAGGGAATCCTACGCTATCTACATCTACAAAGTCCTGAAGCAGGTGCACCCTGACACTGGAGTTTCCAGCAAGGCCATGAGCATCATGAATTCTTTCGTCAATGACATCTTCGAGAGAATCGCCGCCGAGGCTTCCCGCCTGGCCCACTACAACAAACGCTCAACCATCACCAGCAGAGAAATCCAGACTGCAGTCCGTCTTCTCCTGCCCGGTGAATTGGCCAAGCACGCTGTCTCTGAAGGCACCAAGGCTGTCACCAAGTACACCAGCAGCAAGTAAACTGCAAGCAGTGGCAGTTTGATAAAACAAAACGGCCCTTTTCAGGGCCACACAAATTTTTCGAAAAGCTACCATCTTTATAATGCAATAGTAAACAACTGTTTCAGTTGTGTGTACTGGTTGTGTCATTGTAATGCTGTCAATTTCTTAAACAGTCCTTTAAGAAAAATAAACAAATACATGAAGAAAAAAAAACCCCTCAAATACACATACATCAAACACAAATTATGCATCAGAGGGGTACGTACATGTACAATAAAAACAAAATCTTTCCCAATTACAGCACATGTGCCCGATTTCCACAGATTTCTCCTATTTTCGATGTAATAGTCTTAGAGTACAGAAGATTCCCATTGGTTGTGTTTATTTATAGTTGTGTTTATATATAGTTGTGTTTATTTATAATGGCACATAACTGATAGTTATGACTGAACAATTTAACATATGATCTGTCTGTTGAATACTATTATCTAATGTTATAATAAATCTGTAACAACATATTCTGGGCACACAACTATGCTGTATATTCTAATTTATTTCCCCACCTATTAATTGTTACAACGATAATTCACTTCCGCAGATTTTAAGACTTGAATATGGTCCACAATAGCCCATATATTATTTCATTGTAATTTATTGATATTCAAATATCAGAAAACAATCAATAAATGATGTGTTTATGTTTACATATTATGTGTCTATTTAAACATGTTATAATATAGATTTTTGGAATAAAAAAATAACCAAACATTTATATCCAACAGCTGGTGAAATATATTGCTTTGTTTAAACTGCACGGAATGATTTGGTCCTTATTCTAAATATCAAGATTGTTAAAAAAGAAATAATAAAAATACAAATATGGTTGGGTTGAATGAAATAAGGTGCAATTGATATTTTTTATGAGTTATAGTACTAGTCAAATTTGAATATAGAAAGCATGTCGGGGAAAGGTGTGATTGACAATGATGTGTGTGTGTCTTGTTTTTTTTTTTTTTTGGGGGGGGGGGGGGGGGGTGGGTTAGGGAACGGGTGGTGGTTTGACCTTGCCTTAACATTAACTATTTATCATTAACCCTTTCTGTATTCCACTAACTTCTATTCTTTATGTCAGATATACATATATCATAACCCAGTATGTACAACATTTCACAACATGTGTGATAGAGGCATCTTTTCTAAAAATTTGGTGGCCGTTAAAACGGCCGTTTGTTGTCCTGTGCGTGTAGCACAAAGGCGGTTGGTTGTCTAACCACCGAATCCGTAGAGGGTACGTCCCTGTCTCTTCAGAGCGTAGACAACGTCCATGGCTGTGACGGTCTTCCTCTTGGCGTGCTCTGTGTATGTGACAGCGTCACGGATGACGTTCTCAAGGAACACCTTCAGGACACCACGGGTCTCCTCGTAGATGAGTCCGGAGATACGTTTGACTCCACCTCTGCGTGCAAGACGACGGATGGCGGGCTTGGTGATACCCTGGATGTTATCTCTCAAGACTTTCCTGTGACGCTTGGCGCCCCCCTTTCCAAGTCCTTTTCCTCCTTTACCACGTCCAGACATGTTTTCTCTCAGTTAAAGTGTACTGAAATGATTATCTACTGCCGCGTGAACAGCTTATAAAGCCCTTTATTTACGACCCGTGAGAGAGCATTCTACCTTGAAAAGTTCGGCAGGGAAAAATTAGCAATAAGTAAACTCAACGCTGATTGGCTACAGTGTAAACGCGCCTCGGCGCTTGTTTGTTGACATGTTGTCTGCAGGCACTTTTCTCTTATATTTAATAAAACTTTTTTGGGTTTCTTTTTTTTTTAAAAGAGGGATGGTGGTATTGAATAAATCATTTGTTCCAGATTTTCTACATCTTACCAAAACATAGGAACACAATAATTATTATCATTTTGCTTTTGTTTAATATCATTTTTAAAGTGTAAACACACATTCTGTATTAAATCTAGTAATAAATACATGCAAAGAATAAAAAATCATTTTTCTTACCGTTGAGTACATATCAAAATGAAAACATAATGCAATATGATGATATTTACTTTAGCAATTTCAGTTATAGTGTAATTTCAATGTGTATTTCTTCCCTTTTTGATGAATTATGCACCAGTGATTCAGTCAAGTGTTCATTTCATTGAGATAAAAAATACACTTTCCATTCTTTACACGGAAACCGAATAAAAGAAAACAAAATCCGACAAGAACATGAACACATGCTCATGACATACTTTACCACTGAAATATGAATAAAGAACTACAGGGGACAAATATTACACAAATTTCAATTTCATGCAGAATCGCTCTTTTAGTAGTGAATTTTCCTACTTTTAAACTAATTCATTGCACTATCTTTATATTTTCTTTAACATAACACACAGTTATATGTGCGAGCATCATAGCACGAATGTCTGAGACTGTAGTATAAGAATCAAATATGGTTGCAATAATTATAAAATATTATGTGCCATACACATTTCTGTCGGTAAATTTTAAGTACTGATGCAAGTACAGCCCTACATTTTCCGGCAATATTTTTCTTGTAATGTTATGACTAAATGCACAACTTACAGAGAAAAAAAACAATCACAATGCAATCATATGTATAGCTGTATGGTATAGTATAATATATTCTCTTCAGAAGGGCCTTTTATATTGTGTCAGATCAAATCATTCTACCCATTGACCATTGTCATGTTTGTAGTTCACAGTGAAATATGATAAGAAGGGCAGAGTTTAGAAGTACATATTATGTGTGTAGGGTTTAATCTCATGTTTTCAAAATGTGCACTTTTTACTTGTGCAATTTCGTTGAATTGTAGTCGTCATTGATTGTAATATAGGCATCTTTTCTAAAAGTTTAGGTGGCCGTGAAAACGGCCGTTTTGTATTTGTCAGAGACAAAGAAATTTAAGCTCTCTCGCCACGGATACGTCTGGCAAGCTGGATGTCTTTGGGCATGATGGTGACTCTCTTGGCGTGGATAGCGCACAAGTTGGTGTCCTCAAAGAGTCCAACAAGGTAAGCTTCGCTGGCTTCCTGGAGAGCCATGACGGCGGAGCTCTGGAATCGCAGATCAGTCTTGAAGTCCTGAGCAATCTCACGGACCAGACGCTGGAAGGGCAATTTCCTGATGAGCAACTCTGTGCTTTTCTGGTATCTCCTGATCTCACGGAGAGCGACGGTTCCGGGCCTGTATCTGTGGGGTTTCTTGACTCCACCAGTGGCTGGGGCGCTCTTACGGGCGGCCTTGGTAGCCAGTTGTTTACGTGGAGCCTTTCCTCCGGTAGATTTTCTTGCAGTCTGCTTTGTACGAGCCATCTTCGACGAGTGTCAAATGAATGAATGAGGCAGTTCGCTCTCTGTATAAATTTTATACCGAGTCGATGAATAACAGGTCTGCCTTCAAAATCACCGCGCCCTCACTAACGACCATTGCCATTGGTTATCTAACTGAGAGAGCTGGCCTGTGATTAGTCGGTAATAACTCGTGCCCATTGGCCCGGTGCAAAATCATTTCAATCCGGCTTTTGCACAGAATTTGTGAACTTAGAAAATTAGGCGTATATCGGTGAAA